>NC_037680.1:16831195-16859045 GCF_003255815.1 Theropithecus gelada
ATGAAATAGAAAAGGATGATTTCCTTCTGTATTGCAACTTGGCCCCCACAAATATGGTGCAGAGAGTGGTTTCATCAAACTCTACTCTACTCTTCTGGAAGCTACAGAAAAAGGGAGCCCAGAAACTTGGCAAGCTGGCAAAAGGGTAAGAATTTCTGACCAGCTTCTGGCTTCTCTCTGTGTGTGTGTGTGTATGTGCAAACCAGTGAGTAAATGGTAAAAATTAATGTTTGTCTCCTCTGAAAGGTTTTCATTGATGAGGGAAAGGATTTATGAGACTAATCTAAGGTTGTGGGGAATCTGGCATACAGCCTACTTTGTGCTATGCATTTATCTTTCTGAGTCATTCTGTCACAAAGAGGAATACCATAAGATAGAAGGTGGCCTAGGACCCCTATATACCCACCAATTGAGCTGGCCCTGCAGACTGGTCAGATACAAATTTGCTGCAGGTCCCTGAAGCAAAAACTAGATAAGGTTTCTCTCTCATCCTGTTTCATGTTCTTGCGGGCTTGACTTTGTAACCATGTGGGGGTATTCTGCCATCCAGAAGGCAGAAATTTTCAGGTTCATATTAGGCAGCTTGTCTGAAAGACTGGGAGTCCAAGAAACATCAGCACATTCTCCATCCTGAATGTATCAAGCCCTTAGGTGAATTTTTTCTTAAAAGGACCCATTCCTATAGGGCCTTTGTTGTCTTTTGCTGCCTTAATCCCATTTCTGACAGGAAATTCTTGGAAATCATAAGGGAGCCTTTTCTACCCACTCTCTAGAAATATTTCTTGCTTGTATGGGGTATTAGTTCATTCTTGCACTACTGTAAAGAAATACTTAAGACTGGATAATTTATAAAGCAAACAGGTTTCATTGCCTCATGGTTCCACAGGCTGTACAAGAAATGTAACAGCATCTGCTTCTGGGAAGGTCTCAGGGAGCTTTTACTTATGGCAGAAAGTAAAGCTGAAGCAGACATCTTACATGGCAGGATCAGGGCCGAGAGAGAGACTGGGGAGAGGCTACACAATTTTAAACAACCAGATCTCGTGAGAATTCTATCTCAAGAACAAGACTAGGGGGATGGAGCTAAGCCATTCATAAGTAACCACCCCCATTATCCAATCACCTCCCACCAGGCCCCACCTCCAGCATTGGGGATTACATTTCAATGTGAGATTTGAGTGGAGACACTGATCCAAACCATATCATATGATAAACACCTGGAAAATTTTCATCCTGGCTTTAAAAAGGTTTGAGGTTGAGTCACTATTGAAACTAAGCACACCATTGAAAAAAAAAAAAAGATTTTAGAGTTCTCTTATTCCAAACAATTAAAAAGAGGTTAATAATAGTGTCATGGCTAGCCTTGAGAATTCCCGTGGGTAGTTTTAAAATCCTTTGCAAGTTCACAAATGACTGTTCCAGACTCCTGGGAAGAGGAATGAAAACTCACCCATGCTATAGCTCAGTAGGTAAGGCTTTGCCCTTTTGTGGTGCTGGCATGGGTTTAAGTCCTGGCTTAGGGAATAGATCCTCTTTATTTTGATACCTGTGTCAGTTTTGCCACTTATTGATCTTTTCCCTCCCATGTATGGTTTTGTTTTCCTACCTTCCATCTGTGTGGGCATATAGTGTTTTCGGGCCATTGTATGTAGATGGTTAGCTGAGAAACTGAGGCCCTGCAGAATATGACTGGATAGAAATGTAAGTTGTACCCCATTTATAGCCAGTGAAACTTTCCTTTCTCTGAGTTACCTTTAGGGTAGATCTTGTAAAAACTGCTTACCACCTCTTTAGGGACACCTTGTGTGTTATAAATCATGGCCTTAGTTGGGGCTTATTGGTTTCACTTGGGAGAATAACTATAGGGAAAAAAAATACTTAAAAGCCAGAGGTTTTGGTGGTTTGTCCTGGCTACAGTCTGTTAATAAGAGATTTGAAAGGATTTTCTTAAAGTTATAGCCCAGCTTAATTAAAAGTGGATATTCAACTATATATATATATGGTTTCTATGACTTTTCTCTCTTGATATTTTTTTTTTCCTCAGTCAACTGAATTCTGTTTCTCCATTTACTTCTGCCTGTCACTTCCTCTTGCTAAACTCACTGTCCGTATGAGGGAACCTAAAGTAATTTCTAACAGATGGGATCCCTTGGGGAAAACAGAGAAGGAACCTCAGACTTTGTTTTGGGAAAAACCTGTTTTCCTCTTGGATCCCCAAGAATTGTAAATAGACAGATCCCTCTCAAATTCTAAGGCTCTACACTGTTTTGCATTGTGTTAACTGACCTTTTTGACTTTTGAGGGCATCAAAAATTATTTTGCATTATGACAGAACATTTAGCCTGAGTGTGTAATAGCTATGCAGGAGATATATTTTTAAGGATGGCTAATGGCAGTTGCTTACAGAGTATTACTACAGGGTGATACTCCTTTCTTTGCATGTTTTGATAATAAAAGCATGCTCTTGGGCACCTAGAAGGCATGGAATGAGGGATGGGCTGATTACACAATAGGCTGATGGGTTGCCCAGCAGCCATGGGAAAATGTTCGTGCAATGACATACATTGTGGAAGCATTGCACTGTCTCATCCCCCAGCATTTCTCTCTTTTGGGGGAACCAGTGTATTACTATGTTCCCATATTACTATAAAGATGAACCTGACACTTGGTAATTGTAAAGAAAATAGGTTCAATTGGCACACAGCTCTGTAGGTTGTATAGGAAGCATGATGCTGGCATCTGCTTGGCTTCTGGGGATGCCTGAGGAAACTTACAATCATGGCAGAATGTGGTAAGTGAGCAGGCACATTTTTAACAAACCTTCCTAGATCAAAATTTCAAATTCTAAATTCAATCCTTTTTGTCTTATTAACTTTTTTAAATATTAGGTCCCCTGAAGTCCAAAAGAGATATTTGGTTAATTTGTTGTGTTAAAATCATACAGGATGTATTTTCAAGTATGAAATAGTGTTTGGCTTTCTTTGGATCATATTTGTATGGATGTGTAATTATGGTGTGTTACAGAATTGCATGAGATTCTTGTATTCTGATATGTCTCAGTATATGTCACCAGTAATAATTATAATTATGTTAAAATTTTTATGCCACAAAATAAGTCCATTTTCACCAATTGTATTATTAACCCTGAATGTTCTAAAACTTTTGTCATCCACAAATACTTTAGATTGATCTTTTTGGAAAGGTGATTTTATAATCAGCTATAGAACTCTGACAGGTGCTCTTGAATGCAAGTTTCTGATAACTTTAGAAATTGTGCCTTTGAAATAGGAAAACTTCCCAGACTGTCATGGAAAGCTGATGTATTCATGAGATTTGAGCAAAACAGGAGTTATTGGCATGGACTGAACTAATAGAAGACTGAAATAATCTTTTATGATTTATTGTTTGTCTGCCAGAGTCAAGAAAACTTATTTTCTTTTGAGCTGTTTACAACATTTTAACAACTGAGTAAAGTATACTTCCTTGAGCAACATTTGGCATATATATCTTTCTCTCTACCTGAATTCTCCAGAATTTGGAAACTATTTATGAATATTTTTAACTTATGACAATATATTTACATGCAATAATTCAATGAGAATCTATTTTCTTTTCTAACAAGAAACAATTGCAGACACTGATTATTTTACCAAGGCTTTGACTGGTATGACATGTTTTCAGACTGCTTTGAAGAATTGATATTGAACTACAGAGCCAACAAATGTTCCTTGGGAAAATTGGTCTCATACCTTGTCCTTCACACATTTCCTAACCTGTAGTAAGTAAAGAATGTCACTTCCTGACAGGCCAAGGAACCCCAAGTTATTTTGGAAACATTGAGAAGGAAGGAATTGACTGAATTCATACAAACATCTGCAGGCACAAATAAATCCTTGGTTGGGCTCAAGAGGCTTTTAAAAGGTCTAATCTGAGATTCCTTATGAAAAAGTCTCAGAAAAGCCAATTTAAAAAAAGGATATATGGCAATTAATTATTCTCACCTCATTTTATGTGTATAATTAGGCGAAGTATAATAAGAATAAAACTTATTTTGCAAATAAATTAGTCCTACTATGATGTATCTTCGATAGAAATGAAAAAGTGAAGAGATAAACATTATTTCAGAAAAATTATAGTAAACTTGTTATTATATTCCATTCTTGTCCATTGTTTTTGAGTCTCCACTAACAACCCAATATCTAACTGGTTTTCACGGTCATTCACCTGGATCCCTCAAGGCCTCAGATCAGTTTTACAGAGACTCCTGAAGCTAAGAATTTTACCCCTTATGTTAGGGCTCATTATTATCTTATAGTCCACTGTTCTCTCAAGTGCTGTACTGAAGCCATAGATAAGAATGTTAGTGTTTTTGTTATGCAGAACTTGAGACCCAGCTAGGCACCTGTGAATACATACAGACAACTGCAAAATGGTTTCACTCCTCTTGCCCTTGGGGAAACCCCATCCCAATTATGCCCACTGTCAACAGGAAGAAGTTAGAGGAGTCCTCAGTCTTTTTCCGTCTCCATAGTTCATGCCTAAGTATTAAGGTAGGGTGAAGCCCAAGGAAGGAATTGAAACCACCTTTGCAGAGATTGAGGGTGAGAGAAATCTAGCATGGCTGACTGCATCTTTCTTCTAGCCTCACAGACTGGCTGTCTTTACTCATTTCTGTGCATAGGCCAAACAAACCATGGGAAGAATTTAGTTTAGTTTAAGTTGGAAACAAGCTCGATAATAGTCCTTCCTTAAAACTAACCCCCTCTTTGCTCAGGGACTGAAAACTAATGAAAGGCCATGAGATAAGAATTATGGCAGGGGCCTGAACTCTGCTGAGATGTAGGCATAGCTTGTATAATCCTATATTGCTTAGAAGTCATGTGGGCAGAGGTCAGAAGATTTGTAACTTCTCCAGTTGATCCTATAGATGACCTCACCATTGTAGAATTTCTGTTAGTTCATTTGCTGTGCTATAAAGAAATACCTTGAGGTTGGGTAATTGATAAAAAATAGAGGTTTGTTTGGCTCATGGTTGTGCAGACATATAAGCATATAAGCATGACACCAACATCTGCTTGAATTCTGGTGAGGTCTTAGGAAGATTTTACTTATGGCAGAGGGTGAAGGGGAAACAAGCATGTCACATGTGAGAGAGGGAGCCAGAGAGCTCCCAGGCTCTTTGAAACAACCAGTTCCTCTGGGAAATGATGTAAGAACTCACTCATTACTGTGTAAAGGGCCCCAAGTCATTCATGAGCAGTCTGTCTTCACGACCCAAACATCTCCCACCAGGCCCCACCTTCAACATTGGGGACCACATTTCAACATGAGATTTGGAGGGTAAAAACATCCCAGCTATATCAGTGAGATTGGTCTTTTGAGATGCTTTCCAGACTTTTGCGTGCTGGCAACTGACTGATCCCCACGTGGACTCATGATTCATGATTCAACCAGTCCTATGGACCCCAACAGAGAGGTGGGCACAGCACAAGAGGACTGTTTTCCACATCCTTATAATTGCATCTCCAACCAATCAGGAACACCCGTTCCCTAGTCCCCTTCCCACCAAACTATCCTTGAAAAACCCTAACTTCCAAGCCTTCAGAGAGACTGATTTGAGTGATAACCTCAGTTATCCCATGTGGTCAGCCTTGCATTAATTAAACTCTTTTTTTTACTGCAAAATAACAGTCTCAGTGAATTGGTCTTGTCTGTGCAATGGGCAGGAAGAACCCATCAGGTGATTAATGACATTATATGAACCTCTGCCTGTGAGTATAGCCAGCCTACCCTGCATTTCTGGCAATATGAGCCTATTTGATAAACCACTTGCTTGCTTTAGCCATTTTGAATTGGGTTTCTGTCACTTGCAACAGGAGAGTTCTGAAAAATACAGAGCAATATCAAATTTTGTGAGTACTAAATGAAAAACAATGTAGAGAGCTAAAAGGAGCATCTGTTACATAAAAGATATTACTAAATATCAGTTCCCCTCTGCCTCCCCCCTCCCAATCTCTGTAACAACACTCACAACCCCTGTGCATGCACAAACAATAATATGAATGAGAATATATAGAGTTTTACATTTAAATTTATCCTCCATATGAGAAAGACACAAGTGAGAAAAATAACCTCTTAATAACTACAGGATCAGTCACATGTTTTCTTAATAAAGGAGACTTTTTTTACTTACTTTAGACAAAGACATAGCAGCTTTTCTCCAAAAACATAAAAAGCAATTGCTGACTTACTGATAAGTAAGTCTCATAATGCTAAAATATGAAAAACTTTAATATTAAGCTCATGCAATATTATCATAATTACTAGTTGGACTGGGATGTTTACTTTCCTAAACGTTTGTAAGGATGATAATTATTTACAAGCTTAGGCCAACTAGTAAATATTGGGAAAGATCATTTTCCTTAATTTTGCGTATTGAGATTAAAACATGGTTCTATTTGAGTGTGTGTGTGTGTGTGTGTGTGTGTGTGTGTGTGTAGAACACAGTGTAGTTTACTGTTTCTACTGGGAAATTGAATGGGAATACATGTAATAAAGAGAGCCCAATGATCTGACCTTAGGGTAAGATGCTTAAATATTACCCAAATTGTAGGGCTAATCATTCTGGTTTTTAAAATTGCAATAATTACATCGTTCTTACATTTCACAATCATGAAACACAAGCAATGATTCATACTGAAGGCTTTGGAATTAGATAAACTTGGAAAAAAATCCAGGTCTGAAAACTGTAAATTGCATGGATATTTGCAATTACCTTAATTACTCTGATACTCTGTAATTTCTTTAAAACAAGTTGCTGTGAAAATTAAAGTATGATGGGTACCTGGAACAAAGTAGGTGCTCACAAAATGGTGAGCTACAGAGATAGTCAAATCATGGCTATGTTGGGATTTTACAGCACAGTCTCTGAGGAGATGGTTGCCAGATCCACAAACTGGCAGTATTTTTTCTGTTCTCTTCAATTCCCCTGAAGTTAGAATATGCTGTAATCCAGTTTCTTCCAGCTACACTTCAAATGATTGTTGGTCCATAAACTGAGGCAAGAGATTTTATAACACCCTAGCTAATTTTAAAACACCTCCCCCAATCGCAATTACTTTCTGGTATTTTAATGTGGTCTTTTTAATTTATTTCAATTGCTATGAAGTTGACATTTTAGCTTCTGGTATAATCATCTCTTTTGTTTCTTTGATTCACTCCTTTTCCTTATGCACATTTAGTCTGATGTATATAGGTCTGAACTCTTCACTAGAACACAAATCGATGGTAAGAAAAGTGGCTATATCAGGGTAGGTGACACAGTAACACTCAGGATAGTGCAGTAGGCCATTTATTGGTAAAGAGTATAGAGCACAATTTGTAACTTGGGGCTGAAGCTGCTAGTGACATTGCTAGGCTGGGAAATTTAAGGAGACATTTGCTCCAAGGGTCCCACAAGTGCAGTGTCAGCCCTGGGAGCAAATGCCTCCTAAATTTTGAGCCCCAGGACCTCACTCCCTTTACCCTAATCCTAATCCTGGCTCTGAATTTCAACACTAAGTCACATTGGCTATAAATATAGAATAGCATTCAAAACTTGGAAAAGTAAACATTTTAACTGTAACTTACTGTGGATTGTATTAGAAGTCAGCAAAAAATTTTACACACACATGGGTATATGTGTGTGTGTGTGTGTGTGTGTGTGTGTGTGTGTATATATATATATATATGGCATTCTCTTTTTAGATTATATGTTACAAAATACTAGGAGAATTTAAAAATTTTATGTCCAGGTTTAAAAATACATGAATAATAATGTTAGAACCACTAGCATACCTCAACAAACATTGAGCAAACTAAGTGTGTCCACATCTTTATCTTGTCATTAGTTTGGTTGACTTGAAATAAATATTATGTTAAACATTATGAGCAAATGGAAAGGTTCAACAAAGAAAATTAAGTACTTGTGTTTTTAAAAGTTTTAATAGGACATATATTTCTGTATTAGTCCATCTGCATACTGCTATGAAGAAATATCTGAGACTGGGTAATTTATAAAGAAAAAGAGGTTTAATGGACTCACAGTTCCACACGGCTAGGGAGGCCTCAGAATTATGGCAGAAGGCAAAAGAGGAGCAAAGGCACATCTTACATTATAGCAGGCAAGACAGTGTGTGCAGGGTAACTGCCTTTTATAAAACCATCAGATCTCAGGAGACTTATTCACTATCACAAGAACAGCATGGGAAAAACCAGCCCTCATGATTCAATTATCTCCCACCAGGTCCCACCCATGACAAGAGTATTAAGGAGCTACAATTCAAAATGAGATTTGGGTGGGGACACAGCCAAACCATATCATTCTGCTCCTGGCCCTCCCAAATCTCATATCCTCATGTTTCAAAACCAATCATGCCTTTCCAACAGTCCCCCAAAGTCTTAACTCATTTCAGCATTAATTTGAAAGTCCACAATCTAAAGTCTCATCTGAAACAAGGCAAGTTCCTTCTGCCTATGAGCCTGTAAAATCAAAAGTGAGTTAGTTAGTTCCTAGATACAGTGAGGTATAGGCATTTGGTAAATATACCCATTCCAAATGGAAGAAACTGACCAAAACAAAGGGGCTAAAGGCCCATGCAAGTCCAAAATCCAGTGGGGCAGTAAAAATCATAAAGTTCCAAAATGACCTCCTTTGACTACATGTCTCACATCCAGGTCATGCTGATGAAAGAGGTGGGCTCCTTTGGTCTTGGGCAGCTCTGCTGCTGTGGCTTTGAAGGGTACAGCCCCTCTTCTGGCTGCTTTCATGGGCTGGCATTGAGTGTCTGTGACATTTCCAAGTGCACAATGCAAACTGTCTGTTAATCATTCTGGGGTCTGAAAGACAGTGACCCTCTTCTCACAGCTCCACTGAGCAGTGCCCCAGTGGGGACTCTGTGTGAGGCTCCAACTCCACGTTTCTCTTCTGGACTGTCCTAGCAGAGGTTCTCCATGAGGGCTCTGCCCCTGCAGCAAACTTCTGTCTGGACATCCAGGTGTTTCTATACATCCTCTGCAATCTAGGCAGAGGTTCCCAAACCTCAATTCTTGACTTCTGTGCACCCACAAGTCCAACACCACACGTAAGCTGCCAAGGCTTGGGGCTTACACTTTCTGAAGCAATGGCCTGAGCCCTACTGTGGTCCCTTTTAGCCACAGCTGGGATGCAGAGCACCAAGTCCTGAGACTGCACATAGCAGCAAGACCCTGGGCATGACCCACAAGACCATTTTTTCCTCGTAGGCCTCCCAGCTTGTCATGGGAGGGGCTGCCATGAAGGTCTCTGACATGCCCTGGAGACATTTTCTCATTGTCTTGGCAATTAACATTTGGCTCCTGATTACTTATGCAAATTTCTGCAGCCAGCTTGAATTTTTCCTCAGAAATGGGTTTTTCTTTTCTATCACATGTTCAGGCTGCAAATTTTCCAAACTTTTATGCTCTGCTTCCCTTTCAAATATAAGTTCCAAATCCAAGCCTTATCTTTGTGAATGAATAAAGCTGAATGCTTTTAAGAGCACTCAAGTCACTTCTTGAATGCTTTGCTGCTTAGAAATTTCCTCTATCAGATGCACTAAGTCATCTCTCTCAAGTTCAAAGTTCCACAGTTCTCTAGGGCAGGGACAAAATACTGCCAGTCCCTTTGCTAAAGCATAGCAAGAATCACCTTTGCTCCAGTTCCCAATAAGTTCCTCATCTCATTGAAGACTACCTTAGCCCGGACTGTTTTTTAATCAAAATCATTCAACAAGTCTTTAGGAAGTTGCAAACTTTCCCACATCTTTCTGTCTTATTCTGAGTCCTCCAAACTCTTCCAATCTCTTCCTGTTACCCAGTTCCAGGCAGACTCACCTGACAGCAATAATATAAAGACCCCATCATCTAAGAAGAATGTGTGTTCAGAGGTCCAAGCTAAGGAACCTGGAAGCAGACAACTTGGAGATTTATTCTTTATTGATGAGGAACATCTGAACCCCTGGCCCATCATGTGGGCCTTACAGTGGATCAAGGCCTTTTGTTTTGGGTTAAGTGAAGGTTGCCAGGTGGAGGGTGCTAGGGGGAGGGTGCTAAGAGAAAATGCTGTATCAACTGTGTGTTTTTTACAAACGGTAGTGGTTCTGCTATCCAGCCCATTACCACTGGGCTACACTGTAGTATAAGTCTCCTCAATGAACTCTATGTCTTGTTTGCTGGTTCTATGTCTCTTCTGCCTCTTTGAACATGGTGTCATTCCTATTGAAGAGTCAATAGGGGTCCAGCACAACTTCAATGAACTTCTAAAAAACAATTTCTAAATATATACAGATGCTTATATTTTAGTAGCAAATTGTCATATAATTAATCAGCACCATGTAAAGACATATTTATTTGCTTTGGTTCTAGAAATAACTTTGGTTTAGTATAAGAAAATCATGAGTTTTGGAGGAGTGGTCTTCGACGAGTCAAAAGCAAAAATTGTTTCCTTTTTTCAGTTGTCAGATAACACGTTAATTTTTTCCTGAGATATCCAAACCATAAAACCTAGCATTTTCTCGCTGATATGAACTGATATTTTACAAATAGATACATTTCAGAAATTCAACTTTGTGAGTTCATTTGAAAAGAAAAAGATACAAGACAGTATTTTAAGGCAGTTCAGATAGCTTTCTAGCCTCGCAGAAAGAATAAAAATGCTGGTCTGAAACAAACGTAAAAATCGAGGAGTTGATTAGCTAGCCTTTAAGTCTGTAAACCTAGGGGTAATTGGATGGTCAACTCTTTTCTCTTAAGATTAAAGCTCTGCTTTTTTTTTTTTTTTTTTTTTTAGGGTTCAAAAAATTTATACTGATATGAATTTTAGAGAATGCATGCCCAAGTCCTCATCCTTGATACATTCAAGAAGCTTCTTTCTCTATGCTCAATTTGCACTCTCTGTATAAGACTCCTTAGGCTAATCTGTGTTGTCAGGTTTTAAGGAATCCAGTGGTTGTGCATTTTCAGCATCTCACACCTAAGTCTGCATACTGGCATTTGTCATTTATGTGTGGGTGAGGTTTGAGGTGGGGGTCAGGCAATATAGGCTTTGCAAAAGGAGGACTTATCTATTGCTTTCAATTCTTTGAGTTTTTTTATCTGCTCTTTCCCTTTCTTTTCTTACTGTGTGTTCCTTTTTCCTTGGAAGAAAGTTTATATGCTACTGGGATAATGCTGAGTGATCTATAGCTGGAAGGAATAGGCAGGTTTTTGATGAAGTCTCAAGTTGTAGCTAGACCTTTTTCACCTGTCACTTGGAACCAAATTTATATGCTTCCTAACTACTAGAGAAGACAGAAAGATGGTCCTGCAATCAGGTAGAGTGATGTACTTTAAATGATATCAATGCCCTCCTTCTTGCTGATTATTAGAAAGAACCAAAAGCAGAGGCATTCATTAGAAAAACCAAAGACCTCTGCTTAGACTAAAACAGGTTAAATGTTCTTTTGAGTGAAACCTTTTAGTTTGCTCTTTAAAGATGGCTTACCGGAGGAGGGATTGCATTGGGAGTTATACCTGATGTAAACGACGAGTTGATGGGTGCTGACGAGTTGATGGGTGCAGCACAGCAACATGGCACAAGTATACATATGTAACAAACCTGCACGTTATGCACATGTACCCTAGAACTTAAAGTATAATAATAATAATAAAAAAGAAAACATACACACAAAAAAGAAAATAAATTTTATTAGATATGATAAAAATAAATAAATAAGTAAAGATGGCTTACCTTCTAGAAAATGTAGTAAGTTCCAATTCTTTTGTTTTGAGGAATGCCCCTAAACATTCAAGAAATTCAAAGTGATTAAATTTGTATCATTATATATCACATCTTGGAGGCTATATGGTATGAGAGAAAAAACATTAGTTTTGGGTCAGAATTTTTTTTTTCTTTTTTTTTTTTTTGAGACGGAGTCTCCCTCTGTTGCCCAGAATGGAGTGCAATGGTGCAATCTTGGCTCACTGCAAGCTCCATCTCCTGGGTTCAAGCCATTCTCCTGCCTCAGCCTCCCGAGTAGCTTGGACTACAGACACCCACCACCGTGCCCGGCTAATTTTTTGTATGTTTTGTAGAGATGGGTTTTCACCATGTTAGCCAGGACGGTGTTGATCTCCTGACCTCATGAATCACCCGCCTTGGCCTCCCAAAGTGCTGGGATTACAGGTGTGAGCCACCGTGCCTGGCTGGGTCAGAAATTTTATAGCCCAGTTTTGACACTGTAATTAACTCTTTGAAAAGCACTAGAAAAGTTTTTTTTTGTTTGTTTGTTTGTTTGTTTTTCCTGGGTGTCAGTTGCCTCATCCCTAGATACTGGACTTTAAATCAAATCTCTGTTTCAGCTCAAACATTCTGTGAATTCTTGTTATTCTAGGTTTAATATTATGAGTATAGTACAGAAGTGTAAATCACAGTCATGATTGGAGGCAACTGCAATCCTACTGCGGAGATAAGGCTGTCCCTGTGAAATAATAGCATGACTACAGAACAGACTACATTTTAGTAATGAATTTAGTGGAACAGATCACAAGTGTCAAAACATTTCAGAATAGCAAGAGAGAGTAAGGCAGACTCAAATGATAAATTTTCTTGGAGAGGGTTAGACTTGGGTTGGGCCTTTGAGGTAGGCATTGAGTAGATGGATAAAATAGCAAATGTAACAGGTAACAGTAATTCAATTAATGGGGAATACACAACAGGGCCCAGATATGAGAGGGAGCATGGTAAAGCCCAGTAAGGAGATAGCTCAATATATCTTTTGGTTCAAAGGGTAAAACGTTGTTTATTTTTCACTTGTATGCTTTAGTCAGTTTGGACTGCTTTAAAGAATACCATAGACTAGATGGGTTAAGCAACAAACACTTATTTCTCACAGTTCTGAAGGCTGGAAAGTCTAAGATCAAAGTGCCAGCAGATTCACTGTCTGATGGAGGCCCACTTCCTGACTCATAAATGACCAACTTCTTGCTGTATCCTTTCATAGTGAATGAGACAAGGGAGTTCTCTAGGGTCTCTTTTATAAGGGTATTAATCCTATTCATGAGCAGTTATCCTCACGACTTAGCTCCCAAAGACACTATCTTTTACAATCATCACATTGTGGATTGTGGGTTAGGATTTCAAAACATGAATTTGGGTGGGGGCACGTAAACATTCAGTTCAGAACATTGCAGAACTCCTATTTCCAACTTTGTTCCCAGTTTATATAAGAAGCAAACTTAGGACCTAGAGTATGGACAGATCAACTGTGCTATCTTACACAATTGTGTCTTACTCACTTCTTAGAAGAACTTCTCTAGATTACAGCCAGTCTTGCCTTGTTTCCTCTCCGAATGAGTCTTTTCCACCTAAATTTCTCTTGAAACTATTCTACCACCACAATTTCAATTGCTAGAACTAAAGAGTTTATTGCATTCTCTTCGTGACTTCCCAACATTTTAGTTACAAGGAAAGTTTTAGAAAAGTCCAAAGAACAGATCATCTTCTCACTTTTGCATCCCAGAACACAGCCATTGCATCTCAATTTACTGCCTGATTCCACATGATCTCATCTTCCATAAGCCCGCTGTGAAAGTTCCTTGTGTTTTGCCCTTGTTCCCTGTCTTTCAGGAGCATAGGGAACCTCAGAACATTCGTTGTTTTTACTATTTGGAAGTCCTAAGATTGATGATATTCTTTAATTGCAGATTTATACTTAGCCTGCCAAGCAGAGTGCAATGGAGTAACTACCAATTCACTTATTTTCATAATTTAACTACATACATAATTTTTCTTACCCATTTTATAGATTCTCAAAATTATGCCTTCTACCTAGTGAGAGAGAAGAAAAACTGCTTGAAGATATTTGACATAAAGTTATAGAATATTTCGTTAGAAATAGATGGTGTAAGGAAAGTGTTATGTTTCATATCTGGGTATAATAGAAGTCAAGGTGTGATCCAGTTTTCCTCCAAAATATGTAAAAATGTATCTAAGGACCTTCTTTCCTTCTTTGAACCAAGACTAGGGGAGGTAAAACTTTTCATGCTCTGCCTCATTTAACTCTTAGGAAACACCTCCTGATGGATGTGGCCGTGTTTGTTTCATATTCCATCTGGTGTTCATTAATTACTGAGAGCATTAATGATGACTCGAAAGCCATTTTGCAAAACAGTAAAGTAGAATATAGTCCACAGAATATTTAAAGTTCTACAAATTTATTTTATTCTGCCAATTTTGAACAGGTGGATCTATTACGGTTTTGGCTATTCGTCTCATATGACTGACTCTCACTCTTACGACTTTCACAACTTCATGCTAACTGATTAAAAAGGTGCTTAATTAAATGTGTGCTTGGTAATTAGAGAGTTTTCACAAGCAAGTACAGATGGAGCAAATGTAATTGAATGGAGGAACATAGCAATTCAGTGAGCTTTTATATAGATGTGGAATAGTATGAGTAAGATAGTAGGAGAAGATCTTTGTAGAAGTTTAACAGTAGAAGCTTTTCTATTCCTCCCAAAAAATTTAACAGTTTTGAACTATTCAGATTTATACTCAACTCAAGAGGAGACGCCCTAATACATGGGGCAATTAGTAGGAAGAGCATATGGCCTAGTTTCCCTGGGACCATCTTAGGAAACACCTTATAGCAGATGTTGTTGGTTTCCACCTATGACGTATCGGGTGTTCACATTCAAGTCTATGTCTAAGACATCCCAACATAAGCACTTGTGACTCTCTCTATAAGGCTTCCTCTAGGCTCGAAAGAATGGCAGGCCAGAATTGTGTAGTTGTTTATGCTCTTGAGTGTGGCCCTTAGATGATAAAAGATGGAAGTTGAGGGATAAATAGCCCAGTTTCTTATCTCCTTGGGGATACATCTGGGTTATGTTCTAGATCAATTTTCACAGTTTTTCAGCAGGATTGAGTCCCTGTTACCCACGGTGGTAACTGACTTGATACATAACAATTATTGTGTTCTCTCCTTTTCTTGCCTTAGTTCCCCACTCTCATGCTTGTGCTTCCTGGGATAGTCTCCCAAATAAATGGCTTGTACTCAAATTCTTATCCTCAAATTTGCACCTGGGGGAAGACAGCCCAATGCTTGCTATTGCTGGGTAATTTGGAAGTTTCCTTTGTCTCTCAAAATTTCTCAGCTTAGATATAAAATAAATAGCATTCTAATCATTACATATCAGGATACACTCTTGCTAGACTCATCTAAAACTGTAGACAATTTTGTCCTCATTATTTCAAGATTTAGTTTTGAGTCAACAGTTTCAAATAGTTTTTTACTTCCTCTTTTTGCAGTCTTACAGGAGATAGATAACTAGAGTATTCCAACACCCACAGACACCTCCAGGGAGTTCAACTTATTTCTCTCTGTGCATTTCCATAACATTTTATTCATACATCTGTGACTTGCATGCTTAGCAAAATTACAAGGACAATTTGCATAACTGTCTTTTCTATGAGGTTGTAGGTTTCTCTGGTTATGAGGACCTTAGTGTATTTATCTTTTATTTGCCACAGTATAAATAAGTACCTGACATCTTTAAGTGATATCTACTCAATGAGTGAATAAGTAAATCAATGAGTAAATGAACTGCATGCATAAATTCTAGGGTCTATTCCCTTTGAAATTAGGTCTGGATTTCTGAAGCCAGAAAGGATATTTACTGGGAGATATGGTTTGGCTCTGTGAGCCCACCCAGATCTCATGTGGAATTGTAATCCCCACATGTCAGGAGAGGGTCTGGGTGGGAGATGATTGGCTCCTGGGGGTGGATTTCTACCATGCTGTTTTCATGACAATGAGTGAGTTCTCATGAAATCTGATGGTTTAAAAGTGTGGCACGTCTCCTCCCTTACACACTCTCTCTCCTGATACTTTGTGAAGAAGGTGTTTGCTTACCCTTTGCCATCCACCATGATTGTAAGTTTCTTGAGGCCTTCCAGTCATACCTCCTGTTAAGCATGCAGAACTGAGTCAATTAAACCTCTTTTCTTCATAAATTACCCAGCCTCAGGTAGTTCTTTACAACAGTGTGAAAACACACTAATACAGAACATTGGTACTGGGAGTGTGGGCAGTGCTATAAAGATACCTGAAAATGTGGAAATGACTTTGGAACTGGGTAACAGGCAGAGGTTGAATCCATTTGGAGGGCTCAGAAGACAGGAAGATGTGGGAGAGTTTGGAACTTCCTAGAGACTTGTTGAACGGTTTTAACCAAAATGCTGATAGCAATATGGACCACAAAATTCAGGCTGAAGTGGTCTCAGACAGAGATGAGGAACTTATTGGGAGTTGGAGTAAAGGTCACTCTTGCTATGCTTTAGCAAAGAAACTAGCAGCATTTTGCCCCTGCCCTACAGAACTTGAGAGACATGATTTAGGCTGTCTGGTGGAAGAAATTTCTGAGCAGCAAAGCATTCAAGATATGACCTGGCTGTTACTAACAACATACAGTCATATGTGTTCACAAGAGATGGTCAGAATTTGGAATTTATATTAAAAAGGGAAGCAGAACGTGAAACTTTGGAAAATTTCCATCCTGATCAGAAAAGAAAAACTCATTTTTCTAGAGAGAAATTCAAGCCACTGGCTGCAGAAATTTGTATAAGTAATGAGGAGCCAAATGTTAACAGTCAAGACAATGGAAAAAATGTCTCCAAGGCATTTCAGAGATCTTCACAGTAGCCCCTTCCATCGCAGGCCTGGAGGCCTAGGAGGGAAAAATAGTTTCATAGGCCAGGCCCAGGGCCCTGCTGCTCTGTGTAGCCTCAGGACATGGCATCCAGCATCTCAGCAACTCAAGCACCAACCATGGCTAAAAGGAGCCAAGGTACAGCTTGGGCCATTGCTTCAGAGGTGTAAGCCCCAACCCTTGGTAGCTTCCATGTTGTATTGGGCCTGTGGGTGTGCCCAAGGAAGAGTTTGGAAACCTCCACCTAGATTTCAGAGGATGTATAGAAATGTCTGGATGTCCAGGCAGAAACCTGTTGCAGGGGCAGAACCTCTGCTAGGGCAATGCCAAAGGGGAATTTGAGGCTGGAGCCCCCACACAGAGTTCCCACTGGAGCACTACCTACTGGGGCTGTGAGAAGAAGGTCACTGTTCTCTAGATTCCAAAATTGTCGATCCACTGACAGCTTGCACTGTTCACCCTGAAAAGCTTCAGGCACTCAGCAACAGTGCATGAAAACAGCCAATGGGGCTGTACTCTGCAGAGCCACAGGGGTTGAGCTTCCGCCCAAGGCACTGGGAGCCCACCCCTTGCATCAGCATGTCTTGGATGTGAGATATGGAGCCAAAGAAAATTATTTTGGAGCTCTAAGATTTAATAACTTCTCTGCTAGGTTTTGGACTTGCATGGGACCTGTGGCCCCTTTGTTTTGGCCAATTTCTCCCATTTGCAAGGGGGAGCACTTGCCCAATCCCTGTACTCCCCATGTCTTCTCAATCCCTGTACTCAACTTGGAAGTAATTAATTTTTTTTTTTTATTTTACAGGCTCATAGGTAAAAGGGATATGCCTTGACTCAGAAGAGACTTTGGACTTGAACTTTTGAGTTAATGCTGGAATGTGTTAAAACTTTGGGGGACAGTTGAGAAGGGATAATTGAATTTTGCAATGTGAAAAGCACATGAGATTTGGGAGGGTCTGGGACTGGGGTGGAATGATATGATTTGGCTCTGTGTGCCAACCCAAATTTCAAATAGAATTGTAATACCCGTATATCAGAGGGGAGACCTGGTGGGAGGTGATTAGATCATGGGAGCAGATTTTCCCCATGCAGTTTTGTGATAGTGAGTAAGTTCTCAGGAGATCTGATGGTTTAAAAGTGTGGTTCTTCCCCTACCCCTCCTGCCATCTTGTGAAGAATGTGCTTGTTTCCTTTTCACCTCCTGACCTGATTGTATGTTTCCTGAGGCCTCTCAGTCATGCTTCCTGTTAAGGCTGTGGAACTGTCAGTCAATTAAACCTCTTTTCTTCATAAACTCCCAGTCTCAGGCAATTCTTTATGGCAGTGAAAACACGGGGTAACACACTGGGTAACGAAGCCATGTGTTCCTGTCATAAAGGCATCTTCTGTTGTAGGAAAGAAGTTGCAGAAATAACCGTGGCTCATATATTGAGTAATATCAAACTTTTCTCTTTGTTAACTCACTAGGTCAGAGATTAGCACTTGAAGAAAAAAGGTTCTCTAAAAGCATATAGGAGTCCAATTGCCCCAAAAATAACTTGGGGTAAAATTTCACCCATTAGGGTTGCTTGGCATTTACATGGTGATTAAACATCCTGTCAGTTCCACTCTTCTGGAAATGAATTCCTACCTAAAAAGTGAAGGCAATAAGTATACATATAGTGTGACCCTTGAAGAATCCTGAGGCATTTTTCCAGTTTCCCATGAGACCTACTGTATATGTTGGAAGTATTAGAAGCCTAAAACATTATCTACATGAAACATTGAAGTGCTTTGTCTCTCTACATTTTTCAGTATCTTTGAAAAAGCAGTTTTACCAAATGAAACATTTTATGCCTCTTGCTTGCAAATCTTAAAGAACCAAACAAATGCAGATAGATGAGTGGATAAATGAGTTGGGACCAAAGCAAAAGATCATTGTGTAAAAATAAGCAGTGCACAGGAGCAGGAAGATAACTTCTGGAATAAGTTCTTTCAACCTCTTTCGTTTTCTGACTTTACATCTGGCTGCTATGACCGTCAGATTTCAGCTTTAGTTACCTGGTATCTGTAGGTGTCTTAGCTCACTTGCTTTAGAAGGAACTGAGGAATAATGAGTTGTATTCCTAGTCTGCTTTGGGATTACAAAACCGCCCTTGCAGAAACAGTGAGAGAAGTCTAGTATGGCTGACCCCATCTTGCTTCAAGCCTCATAGACTGGCTGTCCTTTCTCATTCCTGGGCATAGGTCCAGCTAACCATGGAAGGAATTTAGTTTATAGTTTAACTTTGAAGAAAGGATAATAGTCATGCTCTAAAACTGACCCCTTCTTGTTCAGGGACAGTAACCACTACAAGATTAGGATTATGAGAAGAACCTGAATTCTGCTAAAATGAAAACATAGTTTGCCCTTCTATAATCATTCACTCTGCTGGAGGTTACAAGATTTGTGACTTCTCCAATTGGTTCTATAGATAACATCACTATTGTAGAACATAAGATTGGTCTTTTGAGATGTTTTTCAGACTTTTGTATTCTGGGGACTGGCTGACTCCACCTATACTCGTGATGCATGACTCAATAGGTCCTATGACCCCACCCAGCCACCCAGAGGCAGACTAAGAGCACAAGGACATTTTCCAGACCCCTGGGATTTTATCTACAACCAATTAGCAGCACCCATTCCCTAATCCCATGCCCACCAAATCATCCCTAAAATCCTTAGTCTCTGAGTTCTCAGAGAGGCTGACTTGTTTATTACTCTACAAAGTAATAAACTCTGCCTCTTTCTTGGCTAGCCCTGTGTTAATTAACCTCTTTTCTTTATGCAAAAACCTTCTGTTCTCAGTGCATTGACTTTTCTGGGCAGCAGGCAAGATGAACCCATTGGGTTATTATAATTACACTAAGGACCCCAGGATACAGAGAACCTTTTAAACTCAAGACAGGATGACTTAAACAAAGAAAGACGACACCACACAATAGACTATCTAGTCAGGGGCATGTGGCAAGATCTGCAGCCCTCTCCTGGGACATGCAAAGAGTGATACTTCTACAGAACTGCTGGGGCTTACTGACATCTATGATGCAACTTTCTGTTACAGCACAGCAGAAATTTTCCTATTTTAAAACTCAAATTTCTCAGATGTAAAATGATCCCAGAAGTCATCTTAGCCAGTCTTTATCTTGGCAAAGAAAAACTACAACAATCAAAAGCTAAACATCAACAAACAAAACTTGGAAAAAATCAACACCCTAATTATGTACAGCATTCTAAAAGATTTCAAATCATTTCTCTGTTATCTCATCATATTTGATTATCACAATACATCTATTAGGTGGGAAAGAAAATGAATATCCTGAGACACAGGATAGGTAAGCCTTTCTGCTAGTTATTGGTTAAGTCTGAACACAAGTTCTTTGCTATCTCACTATACGTAGAGTACATCTGCAGGCATAACCATTGTTGATCTCCCTGGCTCCTCCAGAGACCACTCCTTACGTAATCTACTTCCCTCAGGCTATAGGATTGACCACCTACTCCAATTCTGGGTAATTATTATATCACTCTCGCTGAACGAAAGTGATTGGTCCAAGAGGTAGACATTACCTTTTTTGTTTGTTGTCTTTCAGCTTTGAAAGGAAAATAAAATCTTGGGACCCCCAAACTCAGTATGCCAAAGAGAAAAGTTAAGTTTTGGAACTGAGTCATGCAAAACACAAAAGCAGAAACAAAACAAAAACCTGTCTTTCTTTTGTTCCCAGATAGCTATAATGTCATATGCTTACTTTATCTTACGTAAAATGTAGATTTACTGAGCATACGACAGATACATAATTGACTTGTTCCCCACTACTCCCTTTTCACCCGTAAAATGTGGATTTCTTATTGGCTATCCTCTCCCTTTTTTTCTTTCCTTCTTCCTCTCCTGTCCAATCTTTCCCTTTAAATATTGAAGTCAATCATGAACAGACACTTTTCAAAAGAAAACATACATGTGGCCAAAAGTATATGAAAAAATTATCAGCATTGCTAATCATTAGAGAAGTGCAAATCAAAACCACAGTGAGACACCATCATGCACCAATCAGAATGGCCATTATTAAAAGTCAAAGAATAACAGATGTTGGCAAGGTTGTGGAGAAAAAGGAATACTTATACACTGCTGGTGGCAAAGGAAATTAGTTAAGCCGATGTGAAAAGTAGTTGGAGTATTTTTGAAAGAACTTTACACAGAACTACCATTCAACCCAGCAAAGCCATAACTGGGTATATAACCAAAAGAATACAAATTGTTCTACCACAAAGACACAGACATGCATTTGTTCACTGTAGCACTAATCACAATGGCAAAGATATGGATTCAACTGAAATGCCCATCAATTGTAAACTGGATAGAAAATGTGACACATATGCACCTTGGAATACTATGCAGCAGTAAGAACAAATGAGATCATGTCCTTTGCAGGAACATGAATGGAACTGGAGATCATTATCCTTAGCAAACTAATTCAGGAAAAGAAAATCAAATAGTGCCTGTTCTCACTTATAAGTGAAAGCTAAATAATGAGAACACATGAAAACAAAAAGGGTACCAAGAGACACTGGGTACTACTTGAGGGTGGAGTGTGGGAAGAGGGAGAGGATCAGAAAAAATACATATGGGGTACCATGCTTGGTACCTGTGTGATGAAATCATCTGTATATACATCAAATCTCCATAACAAATCTGCACATCTGTTCCTCAACCTAAAATAAAAGTTAAAAGAAAAGAAATGAGTACGTAAATAAATAAATATTGAAGTCCTTAAAACCTTATTTTGAAAAAAGCACAGGCCACAGATCCTACAATAATTTGTGTTTCTTTTTCCCAGGCATGTTCTCAAACCTGGCAAAATAAATTTCTCAATTAACTGAGATCAGTCTCAGGCACTTTTTGGTTTACAAGTTCATAATTTTTTAACTAGTGTTTTTTTGTTGTTTGTTTGTTTTTTGCTATGCAGATGTTGAAAGAATGACATCATCTTTTTACTGGGATTGCTAAACCGGTGGTATCAATCTTGAGCTGTTAAGGGTGTCTGCCAAGCTGTTGAAGGACATACATCTTCAAAATCTATTTTATTTTATTTTATTTATTATTATTATACTTTAAATTCTAGGTTACATGTGCACAACGTGCAGGTTTGTTACATATATATATACATGTGCCATGTTGGTTGCTGCACCCATTAACTCATCATTTATATTAGGTATATCTCCTAATGCTATTCCTGCCCCCTCTCCTGACCCCATGACAGTCCCCGGTGTGTGAGGTTCCCCATCCTGTGTCTGAGTGTTCTCATTGTTCCAAAGAACTTAACCAAATTTGCAAGAAAAAATCAAACAACCCCATCAAAAAGTGGGCAAAGGATATGAACAGCCACTTCTCAAAAGAAGACATTTATGCAGCCAACAGACACATGAAAAAATGCTCATCATCACTAGCCATCAGAGAAGTGTAAATCAAAACCACAATGAGATACCATCTCACACCAGTTAGAATGGCAATCATTAAAAAGTCAGGAAACAACAGGTGCTGGAGAGGATGTGGAGAAATAGGAAAACTTTTACACTGCCAGTGGGACTGTAAACTGGTTCAACCATTGTGGAAGACAGTGTGGCAGTTCCTTGAGGATCTAGAACTAGAAATACCATTTGACCCAGCCATCCCATTACTGGGGATATACCCAAGGGATTATAAATCGTGCTGCTATAAAGACACATGCACACGTATGTTTATTGCAGCACTATTCACAATAGCAAAGACTTGGAACCACCCAGATGTCCACCAATGATAGACTGGATTAAGAAAATGTGGCACATAGACACGAAGAAATACTATGCAGCCATAAAAAAGGATGAGTTCATGTGATTTGTATGGACATGGATGAAGCTGGAAACCATCATTCTGAGCAAACTATTTCAAGAACAGAAAACCAAACACAGCATGTTCTCATTCATAGGTGGGAATTGAACAATGAGAACACTTGGACACAGGGTGGGGTACATCACGCACCAGGGCCTGTCATGGGGTTGGGGGAGAGGGGAGGGATAGCACTAGGAGATATACCTAATGTAAATGATGAGTTAATGGGTGCAGCCCACCAACATGCCACATGTATACATATGTAACAAACCTGCACATTGTGCACATGTACCCTAGAACTTAAAGTATAATAACAATAATAAAAATCTATTTTAAAATATATAAAAGAAAAATATAAAGAAGAACAAGAATAGGATTTGAATTTCCATGTTAGCCTGTGAAATGAGGCCTTCATTCTTGCATCTCTATCTTAGCCTGGGTATCGTTTCTCGCTTCCTAAACCAATAAATGCTCCCAAGTGTGTTTAAGTTGCTTTAAGTGGTGGCGTTCTCCCTTGCAACCTTTGACCTATTATGAAGATAAATAATAGATGCTGACAAGGTTGTGGGGAAAAGGGAGCACTTACACACTTCCAGCTAAAACACTCTTCTAGTTAGAGTACAAATATGGCTCAACCACCCCTAAGATTTTGAGGCTTAAAAACAGAGATTAGATGAGTGAATTTAGCCAGAAAATGAAGGCAGAGTTGCTAGAGGGGAATAAAGGATGTATATATGCCATGGAAGGGAGCCCCAAGACACACAGTAGAGGTAGAGAGAAAGGAAGTTGGGGAAGATAGAGCCGGGATAGAGGTTGAGGAATGTTTTAGCTTCAAAGGTTTTAGAATACACCTTAGGTCAGGAAATAGTCTAATGCACACAACTTGGTCAACTCCCCCAATTCATCATCTGATGGCTATGCTAGTCCATAAATACCCAGGAACCAAGGTCTCTGCCTCTTTGCTTGTAATACTGACTGTTGCTCTCTGCTAGCCAGCCTCAGTGCTATCTTTGGTTTACTACTAAAATGCTGCTTCTTGGACAGGGGTAACAACCAGTCTTATTTAACATTACGATGCCACGTAAAACTCCAGAGCATGCATAAGCCTGATTTCTTAAGAAAGCACAAGGCTTATTTAAATCATATTAAAGAAGCCAAGAAATTAAAGACTTAGTAAAATGGGGATTATCATATTTTGTACTCATTTAAGCATTCTTAGGTTTAAGGAGGGGCTCTGTGAAGCATAGAAAATCAAATACGTTGATACCAAGCCTGCTTCTGTCACAGAACATTGTGACATGTTGTTTTAAAGGCCCGTTTTGAAAACATGTCAGTTCTGAAGTTGATTTGGTAAGTAGAGTCTTCATATTAATCATCAGTCCAGAGATGCTTGGCCAAAAAGCCCTGGAGTTGAAATCTGATCTTTGCTACCTTAGAGAACACCAATTTAATCCTACCAGGCTTATTTATTTATTGATTGCTAGTCACTGTGATAGCTTCTGAAGATACCATGGAACACAAATGATAGTCCACAATCTCATAGAACTGCTAGTCTAACAGGAAGGAAGACAGGCAAGTAATAATGACAATATGAGGAGACACTAATGAGGAGGAAGCTTAGGGAACTAGGTTAAGTTGTAGCAGGAAGCCTGACCAATCTAGGGGAAGAGAAGACTTTCCTTTCAAAATTGATGTTTAAGCCAAGACTGTAGGGACAACTAACACCAGCCAAGTAAAAGTGGCTCTAGAGAGTGTTTTACAGAGCAAGAAAAGTGTGTGTGAAGAACAAGAAGAGAAGGGGAGCACTGACCCTGGTGGAACCACAATATGTCCATTATGGTTTGCATTATTGATGTAGCAAGAGGACATTGGGGGAAGATGGAGCTAGCTAGTAACTATAATAAGTAGGTACTAAAAATATTAAAACAGTTGATGTCTAGGATCAGATCAGTGTTCTATTAGGAGAATCATATTCCAACTTCAAGGTTTTCTCACTCAGCAAGTCATATGGTTACCAGGAGCCAGATTGTGGAAGGCCTTGTAAATTGTTTTAAGGAATTTGGATTTTGTGTTTGAAGTTTCTTTGAGATAGCTGTGTATCCAACCACCCACATATCCATCTGCTTATTTAACAAGTACTTATTAAGCTTCTATTACATGACAGGCATTGAGGCAGGAATTAGCTTTAGATTAGAGAAAAAACTAGACACACTTCCTAACTGTGAAATTTATATAGAACGTGGGGAAATGAACAATAAACAAGCAAAGAAACAAATATGTCATATGACTTATTGGTACAATAAAGGAAACAACTTTCATATAACGATAGAAGATAATGGAAATTAACTCATGTACATAAGCTGGTGTGAATGGTTTCTGTAGGGAAATATAATTTATGATGATAAATGAAGGTTGAGAAGATAGAAGCCTTGTGAAGAAGATTATAGGCAAAAGGACACCTCTTTGAAGACCCAAAAGCGAAAAATATCTTGAGATGTTTAAGGAAATAAATACAGCTACTGTGATATAGATGGAGGGGGAAACAGAGAGTGGTTCAAGGTGAAGTTAAAGGTTTACCAGGTTAGACAGGGACTTTTTAGACAATATCAATGAGTTTGGATTTTATCTGAACAGCAAGAAGAAACCATTGAAAATTTAAACAGAAAGTAGTGGCCAATGAACTAAAACATTGGGTTCTGGTGAGGACCCTGTTCCTGGCTTGCAGGTAGATACCTTCTCACTGTGTTCTCACAAGGCCTTTCGTTGTGCATACAACGAGTGGGGTAGGGTGAGGAGAGAGAGAGAGAGAGAGAGAGAGAGAGAGAGGTGTCTCCAGTGCCTCTTTCTCTTCTTATAAGATGATACCATGGTATCTTCAGGAGCTATCACAGGGACTAGCAAAAAGTACCTGATTGGCATTCTCTAAGATAGCAAAATCAGATTTCATTCTTATCAAGGTGAGGTTCATCCTTATGATCCCATTAACCATAACTACGTCCTAAAGGCACTATCTCCAAATACAGTCATACTGAGGATTAGGGCTTCAACATACACACACATTTGAAGGAAACAAAATTCAGTACACAACCAGACTATGGATCAAGACTAGAAATGGAAGGACACAAGTATGCTAAGGTCTTGACTGTGCCTTGAAATGAGTAGTGCTCATGCAGTGAAGAGAAGTAGGTGAACTCAAAATGTGTTTAGACTTAGAAACAGTAGAACTTGCAGATTGTTTGGGTGTGGGAAGTGGTACCACTACTAAAGTGGGAAAGCCTTGGGAGGAAAGATTTGTAAGAAGGAAACAATGGCATGGTATCTTAATTTCTATATTTGGGAAATCTATGACCCACCGAACTGGACATGTGTTTTGAAAATTGAATGTAATAATCTGGAACTCAGAATATAGAACTAGAGAAAAGTGAAAATTTTGGAAATCATTGCCATCAATGAAGAATGAAGTATCACCAAGAGACACCATAGAGTGAGTGGAGCAGAACATCCACAGTACATTAACACTTGGAGGAGGGAAAAGAAAAAGTCATCTAAAAATAAATTAAGATGGTGTATATGTATCATATTTTCTTTATCCAATCCGCTGTTGATTGGCAACTGGGTTGACTTTACATCTTTGACACTGTGAATAGTGTTGTGACGAACACACGAGTGCATATGTCCTTTTGGTAGAACAATTTATTTTCCTTTGGGTATATACCCAGTAACACGATGCTGGGTTGAGTGGTAGTTCAACTCTTAGTTCTTTGAGAAATCTTCAAATGGTTCTCCACGGTGGCTGGACTAGTTTATATTCCCAGCAACAGTGTATAAATTTCCTCTTTTCTCCGTAGTCTTGCCAACAACTGTTATTATTATTATTTTACTCTTTAACAGAAGCTACTCTGACTGGTATGAGATGGTATCTCATTGTGGTTTTGATTTGCATTTCCTGATGGTTAGTGATAATTAGCATTTTTCATACGTTTATTGGCCTATTTTATGTCTTCTTTTTAGAAGTGTTTGTTCATGTCCTTTGTCCATTTTTTAATGGAGTTATTTCTTTTTTTCTTGTTGATTTAAGTTCCTTATAAATTCCAGATATTAGACCTTTGTCAGATGGATAGTTTGTGAATATTTTCTCCTGTTATGTACGTTTTCTGTGTACTGCTTTGATGTTTTCTCTTGCTGTGCAGAAGCTCTTCAGGTTAATTAGGTCCAACTTATTTTTTTATTTTTATTGCAGTTGCTATTGAGGACTGTTGGAATACTATGCAGCCATTAAAAAAAGAATGAAATCACGTCCTCTACAGCATTATGGATGCAGCTAGAGGCTATTTTCTTAAGTGAAGTAATACAAAAACAGAAAACCAAATACTGTATGTTCTCACGTATAAGTGGGAGCTAAACATTGGGAATACATGGACACAAAAATATGAAGAATAGACACTGGGGACTATTAGAGCATGAAGAGAGGAAGTGGGGCAAGGGATGAAAAACTACCTATTGGATACTATGATTACTAACTGGATGATGGATTCAGTCATATCTCAAACCTCAGCATTACACAATATACCCATGTAACAAACCCACATATGTGCCCCCTGGTTCCAAACTAAAAGTTGAAAAAATAAAAAAAATTAAAAAATAAAAAAAATTTAAGAAAAAAACTATAAATAAATAAAATTTTTTAAAAATAAGGAAGACAGAACAGCAGGAATAAAACCAGAAAAATAGGTTGCCAGAAGTGGAGGGAGTTTCTAAAAATGAATATGTGTGTTGAGGTCCCCAAGCCCACTCCAAGGTTCAGTGATTCTCTAGGAAGTCTCACAGGACTTAACATAAGTTGTGCTTACAACTATGATTAATGATATGATAGGAAAGAATATAAAGCAAAATCAGCAAAATTAAAGGCAGATGGATAAATTCCAGAGGAAAGCAGGTGCGAGCTTCCCAGGATCCTCTCCCAGGGGAGTTGCAGAGAACACATGTAATTTCCCCCAGCATCAAGCTGTGACAACAAATACGACATGTTGCCAACCTAGAAAGCTTGTACAACACTCAGTGCTGAGAGTTTTTACTGGGGGTTTATCATACAGGCAACCAATTCTTGGCATGTATGAAAATTCCAGACTCCCTGAAGGAAATCAGGTGATCAGTATAAATCGTATTGTGTGCATAGGCAGTTTAGGTACAGTTAGCTACTTTAAAAAAAAAAAAAAAAA
>NC_037680.1:16941566-16981630 GCF_003255815.1 Theropithecus gelada
CAACGTAGTCTTAGTGAACTGCTTCAGTTAAATGCACTGTTAAAAACCACAGTCGTGAAATTAGAGAAGTGATAAGAACTTCAGAAATCAACCCTTTTTATCTCATATTTCATGTGAGAAACCTGAAGCCCAGATTGATTGTCTTGTACAAGATGATGTAGAAAGTTATTAGTAAGTCTGTTTGCCTTTGTCTTAGGCCCATACACTTAATGATTACATTGCCAATTCATTGAAAGATTAATATGGTTAATTAAACAGTCTAAATTAACTAAATGACATATGTCAATATTACAAGGCTAGTTGAACTTGCACATTTAACCTCTTTCCTCACCACTTTTCCAACTCCCTGAAATCCATAGCAAAATATTTATACCACATTGGAAACTGAGGAGGAGTGCTGGTTACATGCCAGAAATTTTATGGAATCTTTGCAAGATATAGGATAAGTGAGATCAGAATGAGAGGTAGGCTAGGACATCAAGGGCAAAGTTAAAATCTGATAAATATCTGGCAGAATCTAGCACCAATGTCAAGTTCAGAAGGAAGGTGTCGGGCACAAGGGCAGTAGATAAGAAGTAAACATTAGTCTTTTCAGTTCTTCTTAGAGTAGTATTTATGTGCTAGTACACATAATGTCATCCAGGGTACTCATTTTTAGCTTGTGCTTACTGTGGAATAAAGGATTCTATGTGTGTATATTTGGTGGGCAGCAGAGGGTCAGCCACTGCCATCCGAAGTCTTACAGAAATAAAGCAGCACTCCAGCTAGCGTGGTTTGTAACAACCAACATGAATATAACTTCAGCACAGCGCAAATACTTTCCCTGACCAAGTCTTATCTTTTCTGGATCGCAAAAACAATGGACTTGTATTATGTGTATTATGTATTATGTACTTGTATTATGTGTAGCTATAATCTGTTTTAGAATAATTATAAAATAATAATTATTATTAGGTTGGTGCAAAAGTAATTGTGGTTTTGCCATTACTTTCAGTGGCAAAACCACAATTACTTTTTCACAAACCTAATAAAATAAATCTCAAGAAAAGTCTGTATTCCAAGAAAAAGAACATAAATTACACAGGTTGGAGCAAGTGTTAAAGCAGCCATGGTTAATGGAAATAGAAGATTTGCAGTTCAGACCATCAGTTTTCATAAAGAATAAGGTTTGCAGCCCATCTCAAGTATCTATTTTGTTTTGGGGTCAGAAACTTATAGCATGTTATTGATATGACTCAAATCTTTAACACAAAAGAGAAAATTAAATGCAAAGTATTAAAAAAGAGAACTTCAGACTATAAAGCCTAGAACATTAAATATTCTTTCTTTTTTACTCATTCGATATAAAACTTATGTTGCCTCTCTTAACAAAATATTGTTAAGTGTCTTCTCATCCAATTACCTCCTTTTACTTGATTCTTTATTCATAATCAAATGTCTCATTATTATAGTAAAGCTCTGCCTGTAGTGAGGAAAATATCCTATGGACATCCATGCAAGTGTTTCATTTTACATATTATTTAAAGCAGTTAATCGATCGATCCTCTGATTTTATGGGCTGGTGTGGAGGAGGAGGAGGCATGGGCATTAATAGAGCGAAGGAACGACGATATTAATGTTTGATGAAGAGAACTTAAGGCCAAACAATAAAGTTGATATGAAGTGTTCCATGGATAATTGTATTGTTTGTAAACACTTAACCATATAATAACATAACATTGCAATATGTAAAATAAAATGAAATTTTTAGGAAATTATTTTAACATACATTCTTAAGTCATTTGCAAACAATTTAAACCAAAGGAAATCATGGATATAGCATATTTAAATAATATAATCAGTAACATACATCTTACATGAAATCTTATAAAAGATGTACAAATATTCTTTTGTAATGGAGCTTTTCTACAAATTGACATACTAAAACATACAGAAAAAGTCGGTCATGAAATTTTAGTGCCAATGTTGCCAGGCCACATTGGAATAAATTGAGAGATAACCAAAAATAGAAAAATAAAAATAAAAAATATTTTAGCTCCAAAATATTTGAGTAAAATATTTTGTAAAATTTCAACACATCAAGTAAGAAATAAGAGCTGCAATGGCATATTACTCTAAAAATAAAAACAGTCAAAGAATTATTTTTTCCAAAACTTGTAAATAGCCAAATTTTATTCAGAACAATATAACTTTAAATGTCTCTATTATTTGATGAAATACATAAAAATTTATTTCTCTTAGCTGCACAAGACCCAGAATGCTCTACCAAGAGTATATTTAAATATTGAAACAACAGATTCTAGGCTATTTAAACTCTACCAGGATATAAAAACAAGTAAATAAATAAAAATATTAAAAACAGCTTAAAATTCCTTTTGAGAAGTTCATGTTAACAAAAAGAAACATTAAAAATAAATTATTGAAAAACAAAATGAAAAACTGTAACTATTAAAAATTCAATTTACTAAATTTAAAAAGGAGTATAAAATAGGGTCAGGCAGAGATTACTCGAGAACTTAAAGAATAATTCAATATTAAGTCACTATATTTTTCATCATATCAGTAAATCAGATGAAAAACGTTGACGTTATGAATTAGAGGCCAAAATGGTGTTTGATTAAATATTAAATTCATTCTTGATGTAAAACAATATAAAAATAAACATTTAAAATGTGAATGTAAAAATAACAAAGAACATATAACTTGACCCAGCCAATATTATGCAATATTGGAAGAAAACAAAAGCTTTTCATAAACGTGCTGTTACTTCTCTAAGAAAAAAAAATGGAAGGAGGAGGATAAAAGAAGGAAGAGTGGTAATTTGACGGTGTCTTAGATTTGATGAAGTACTATTCACAGCTGTTAAAATCTTGTCCATAAATAGATCATTTTCTCAGCTAATCACATGAAAATCAAATTTATAACCAATTACAAAAGGAGTACATGCAATCAGGGCCTATGCATACATCGTCTCTGAACTTTCGTCAGTGTTTAATACAAGACTAGATGAAAGAGGTAGAAATTACTGAAAGTAGAATTTCCCTCTGTACATTTTCTTCTTAACAAGAAAGAAGATCCCTTACCAAATTGTTTAGCTGAGAAAAAAAATCAGTATTTCCAAGAAATGTATATGTTTGTGTTAATTAAACTGATTGTTTTCTTAATACATATTATGAAATGTAATAATCACTGATCTACCTATAAGAGTAAATTACAACATTCTATAGCCCCTGTCTAATTACAAAATCTCTTAAAACCTTTGGAAGCCTTTGGAAATTAAAACCTTTGGAAATTCTCTTAAAACCTTTGGATTCAGAGAAATCTGACGAATTTTGACTCCAGCATAAAATATATCGTTTAACATGTGTGACAGCAACAAATTAAAATCAGATTATAAAAATAGGAAACTTAAAGGGGTCAAATCTCAATGTTTCCTAAAACCAAATGTTTCTGCTTAAGGAAGAAAACTTTTACTTCTGAATTTAAAAGGAAAACATAAATCTTAAAATAGTTACAGTAGTCTCCCAAAATTTTATTGTATGATTATAGGCGTTCATTTTTGACTGCGCCTTTGAAAGTTTATTTTGATAATATATTTCAAACAGAAATGCTTTGTACTAGTGCTTTGTTGCAAGTACTAGTGACTATTTCAGACTCAAAGTTGTGTTGAAGTAATGAAAAAGATAATTATATTTTTGAACCCTTGATATTCTTGTTTACAGAATTGGCATCGCTATTTCCTTAGTCCGTTTAATACTGATACAAAAGAATACCTGAGGCTGGGTAATTTATAAGGAAAAAAGACCTATTTGGTTCACTCTTCTTATGGTGGGAAAGTTCAAGATAGGGCATCTGCATCTGGTGAGGGCCTTAGGCTGCTTCCACTCATGGCGAAAGGCATCAGCCAGTACAGAGATTACCTGACGAGAGAGGAGGCAAGAGGGCGAGGGGGAGGTGCCCGGTTCTTTCAACAACCAGCTCTTGCAGAAATTAAGAGTGGGAACTCATTCACACTGAGGGAGGGCATTGGTCTATTCATGAGAGATCTGCTCCTATGACCCAAACACTTCTCAATAGACCCCACTTCCAACACTGGGGATCCAAATGAAATATGAGGCAAAGGACAGATATCCAAACCATAGCAGCTAGTTATATCATCTAGAACATCCAGAAGATATCTGATAACTTATGAGTACACTGGTTTCTAGTCTTTGAAGCCATGTATTGGGACATATTGTAATATGTGGTATCTTCTAGTTGCTGGGTTTTTTGTGATATGCAGAGCTTTTCAACTTTTTTCAGGATTAGAATAAATAATTGTGCATCAACTTTGTAACTTAACGTGGTGCCCTCCTGCTCTGACTGAAAGTCTCTCTTCCCGATTACATCATTGACAAAACTGAAAAAAGCCACAGAACACATTTGCTTTGGCATTTGTCGAGACTTCCTAATTTTTTTTTAAGAAAAGAAACCTTAAAGCAGAATAAAAAAGTCTTTGACTCATGGGCTCTTGATAAATCAAGTATATGATCCAGTGTCTTTGCAGTGTGACTATAAAATAATATCAATTAAACTTAAGAAGAATTAACAAGATCTGTAGTTAATTTAAAAATGTAATGTGGAGTAAAAGAAGCAAGTGACAAAATATTTTATTTAAATATGAAGCACAATATATTTTTATTAATATCTTTGTTATGAAAATGTGCAGATTGAAAGAAGGAGCACCAAGTTTGTAATATTAGGACAAAAGGGGGTCTAGATGTGGACAGAAATCTAGAAAAGGTTTTACATTTTGTAATACTCTAAAAAGGAATATACATCTATTTATGTATTTGTGTGAGTATGTATATGTTTGCATGTGTTCAGAGACAGCATATATAGTTATGTATAGTAATTACACAGTATGTTTCAGATAGATTGATAGGATTAAGAGTATAGGCTTTCAGCTTGATTTATTGAATTTGAAGTCTTTTCTTCTAGCTTTGGGGAAAATATTTGGGAGCAATATTCATTATCTCTTTAGGAAAGGATTAGAATTCTCTACCTCATGCATATCTATCTTCTCCTTTCAACTTGCTTTGATCAATGAACTGTGAGGGAAATTGACATGTGTCTCCTAAGCAAAATCTTGTGAAACCAGCATGTCCTTCACATTTCCCTCCCTTTCCACCTGTGTTTGTGGTCATAGAAACGGGTGGAGATGGACCCTCAGTCAGCCTGGATCCCTGAGTCATTATGATGCACAAAACTCCATTGCAATGCACATGTAGCATGCATGAGAAATGAGGCTTTTGTGTTTTAAGTCACTGAGGCTATTGTTTTATATACAATTGTAGCATAAGCTAGCTAATTCTGACAGATACAGATGCATTGCTGTTGTACTTTTATACATGTCTAAATTAGAATAAGTTTAGAAGACTGGTGTGTTGTTCCTAAATGAATATAAACTCTCAAGAATTGTTTTCGAGCAATCAGTCCATATCAGATACTAAGCATGTAGGATACAAATACACGCATCTCAGTCTGTTCTCCATGTGTGAATAAAGTAGGGGGTGGAGAGAAAAGTAGTCATGTGAAAAAATAATTAAAAATACGTTTTTTGTTTTATAACAGGATGTTAAGTGCATTTTCTCCAGTGATGTCTGTTATTCTTTTGATACTCCACAGTAACGACAATGGGCATTAGTTGAAGAGGACAGACCATCTCATCTGACTTCCCAGTCAGGGTGGTCTCGGAGCTGATTCTGCAAACCTTAGCCTATAGCCACCTCCAAACAAGAGCATCTGCAAAGAGGAGGCCAGGATATTGAGAAAATGAAATTGGTGGGGTTTTCCTTGAAGAGAATTGTGGGCAAATTGTGCTCTTCCCCTTTCCTTGGACCTTGCTCCCTCATCACCTCAAGAAGAGTGAAAGTGCATCCAAAGAATGGCTTAATGAACAGAAGCGGAGGCCGCGGGGTGGCTCATGCCTGTAATCCCAGCACTGGGAGGCCGAGGTGGGTGGATCACAAGGTCAGGAGATCGAGACCATCCTGGCTAACACGGTGAAAACCCGGCTCTACTAAAAATACAAAAAGTAAAAAAATAAGCTGGGCGTGGTGGTGGGCGCCTGTATTCCCAGCTACTTGGGAGGCTGAGGCAGGAGAATGGCGTGAACCCGGGAGGCGGAGCTTGCAGTGAGCTGAGCTCCAGCCACTGCACTCCAGCCTGGGCGACAGAGCAAGACTTTGTCTCAAAAACAAAACAAAACAAAACCAGAAGCCCTGGAGTTGAGGAGTCAGGAACAGGGCGTGACTCTTGTTGACAGGAGTCCTCTCTGTGAAAGAAGCTGAAGTGTTTTGTGTGATGGAGCGCAGGCAGAACGACATGATAAGAAGAGTTCGTAATTCTATAGAGACAGAGGTAGCGGGATTTTTGTGTAGGAAGAGTTTAGTGCATGGGAGGTAGCAGAACTGTAGTCATCTTAAGAGACTTGGCCCCAGAGAGCTGGCTCAGGGTAAGGTGACTGAGAGACGCCTGGAAGGGGCACCACACTGCCGGGAAGAGTCTGCCCTGGAGAGCTCTGCTCCTGCAAAGGCTCAGTGCCGTGGGAGGCTGTCCAGTACACAGTCACCACTCAAGGATTAAAGGGGCAGAATTTCGGAATTTGTCACACAAGCCCCAGTCCAGAAACATCTGGCCTTTTCTCAAATCCTCTTTCTCTGCTGTGCCTGACCTGAAGGTCAGCTAGAAAGCAGGTAAGGCTGGAATAAAGGAAGAAAGAAGAAAAGTGCACGTGCTCCTCCCTACCCCTCTGCAAGCCTGGAGAACCTCACATCAAGCCTGGGAGTGGGACGGGGAGCTGGAAATGAAGTTATTTTAGACTAGGCTGCACTTTTTTCTTTTTTGCAAACATGCAATGCATAAGTCAATAATTCTAAATGTACAGCTGGATGACTTTTTTCTTATCTCTACCCATGTAAACCCTAGCCAGAACTTCTCAGGAAACAAACAATATCCTGACTTCTATCACTTTAGATGGCTAACTCTTCTTGAACTCTCCATAAACGGAATTATCCATTACGAAATCTTTTGTGTCTGGCTTCTTTCCCCTACATTATGCCTGTGGGTGTCACACTGAGGGTTGGGTGGTCAGTAGTGTGTTTTTACTGCTGTATAGATTCCCGTGGTGGGAATGTATCACCACTGGTTTATCCATTCCACTAGTGATGGAAGGGTTGTTTTCAGGCTTTGACTATTAGGGGTTAAACTACTATGAACATATTTGTACATGTGTTTCTCACAGGTAAGGTGCATAAGAGTGGACTTGCTGGGTCACAGAAGACCACATTAAACACTAGTAATATAGGGAAAGGCAGTCTCAAACTCACCCCCACTCAGCTACATAAGATTGGGCTTGGGCCTGGAACACTTCCTTATCAAGAGATAGAGTCCTCGCACCTTGAACTGGGCTTGTCACCTTGTGTGGGTCTATCTTTCCCTGCCTCCAACTCAATGTGTGCACTCCTTTGTTCTGATTAAGTGAGTGTATCATTGGTTCTCCCTGGCTTTTCGTATTTCAGATCCCACAGTTGGGGGAGGGAATGGGAAGGGTGGGTGTTGGGGGGAGGTCTTCTACTGCAGCATAAAGTGGGATGCCTGCAGCCATACTGCCCTCCTTGGCTTTGGAGTGGATCTGCTGTCTATGGGGGACTGGCACATTTCAAGGGACTGGATCTTGTACACACTCTCTCTCTCATTTTGGTGTAAGTAAACACTGTATCATTTGAGCCTGCTAAGCAGCTTGTCTGCTCTCAGTGACCTCAAATCATGCACTGGTCTCTCCGCTGGGTGGCACTTCTTTGCCTGTTAACCTTGACCACATTTGATCACATTCATGTGATAGTCTATCCTGCAGCACAACCTGACCACCAGTGAACACTGAAACAAGTAGATCCTGCTAAACAAGTTTCCTAAGTGTATGTAAAATTTTATACTGTAGTCAGCAGTGTACGAGAGTTCTAGTTGCTCCATTTCCTCACTTATTAAATTTTACATTGAATAGTCTTTTAAGTTTGAGTCATTGTGTAGTGGTGTCTCATTGCGTTTCTCCAATAAGTAATGATGTCATATTGACTCTGTGTGTGTGTGTGTGTGTGTGTGTGTGTGTGTGTCTGCCTGTGTGTGTGAAGTTCCTGTTCTAGTCTTTTGACCACTTTGACCATTTTTATTGAGTAGCTTCTTTTTATATATTCAGGATACAAATCCTTAGTTTTATATATAAATTTTCCCCAGTGTGTGGCTGAGCTTTTCACTCTCTAAATGCTGTGTTTTGATAAGCAGAAATTGATTTTATGAAAATTTAATTTATCAATTACAGTTAGTTATAGTTGTGTGCAGTTTGGAAAATCGTTGCCTATCCCAACGTTACAAAAATAATGTCCTATGTTCTCTTTTAAGAGGCTACATTATTTTACATTTCTCACCAAGGTCTCAGATATAGTTGATGTGATTTTTGCAAATCACAAACTTGCTTTTTTATGGAGTAGGAGGAGGGGTAAAAATAAATTTTTCCTCATAGATATCCAGTTGATGAAGCAACTTTTATTGAAAAGGCCATTCTACACATTAAATTGTAGTAGGACTTTTGTCAAAATTCAGGAGACTATACATAGAAATGTCTGTTTCTGATCTATTTTCTGTTTTATTATTCTATGTGTCCATGCTTGTTCTAATACTTTACTGTTTGATTTACTTTAGCTTTATAGTAAGTTTTGATATTTAATTATGTAAATCCTCAAACTTTGTTCTTTTTCAAAGTTATCTTGGCTATTAAATTCTTGGTATTTCCAAATATAGTTTTAAAACAGTGTCAGATAATCCTTTTTTTTACTTGAAGGTGAGATCCTCAGTACCTGAACACAATGGCAAATTCTATGATCTTCTGAAACTAACCTCTGGGTATGGGAATTTGAAAGTTAGTGGATAAAGTGAGTAGCTATGTTTTCTGCTTTCATCTCATGAAATCTAGTTTATTTAATAATCAGATTGCAATAACATAATAAATTCTATAGTAAGATTGTATATAATTAGCTATATATTGGAAGAGGAAGAAAAAGTTGTAACAGTGATTGTTGATGAAGCTAACATCTTCCCTGCATTTTGAAGTGTGAATAAACATTCAGCAGGAAGAAAAGGCAGAAAAAAATGTACTTATTTCATGGAATAAGATGTAAGAGATATGAAAGAAAAATATGCGTAATGTAATCAGTAATACTGTTAAAAAAAAAAAAAAAGTAGGGAAGCCATTAATCTACCGTGGCTGTTACACTGATGTTCAAAATGAGAACTAAAGCCATATTCAACTGCAGCCTCCCATACTTTTATCGTACCATTCTTATATCTGTTCTTTCTTTCTGTTTCTTTTCTTTCTTTCTTTCTTTCTTTCTTTCTTTCTTTCTTTCTTTCTTTCTTTCTTTCTTTCTTTCTTTCCTTCCTTCCTTCTTTCTTTCTTTCCTTCTTTCTTTCTTTTCCTTTCTTCCCTCTTTCTTTCTTTCTTTCCTTCTTTCTTTTTTTTTTTTTTTTGACAGAGTCTCGCTCTGTCACCCAGGCTGGAGTGCAGTGGCACAATCTTGGCTCACTACAACCTCCACCTCTTGGGGCTAAGCAATTCTCCTGCCTCAGCCTCCTGAGTAGCTGGGATTACAGGCATGTGCCACCGTATCCAGCTGATTTTTGTATTTTTAGTAGAGGTGGGGTTTCACCATCCTGCCCAGGCTAGTCTGAAATTCCTGACCTCATGATCCCGCCGACTCGATCTTCCAAAGTTCTGGGATTACAGGCGTGGGCCACCGTGCCCAGCCTTAGATCTGTACTTTCTAACAGAGCACCACAAGTAGCATTTCTAACAAATGCTGCAAATCTTAAAGACAATTGTGTTCAGCATAATCTAAGAATACAGAGCATAAAAGCCTATTTTAGAAAAAATATTAAAGGCATAATGTTAAAATTCAACACTTATTTTTAGAACCTACTGTGTGCCAGGCACTTTAAAAAATGTTTTTAATACAAGGATGAGCAAAATTGGCAAAATCTCTGCCCCTGTGGAGTGTCCATTCTAATGAAGAAAACAATAAGCAAGTTAAGAAGCAAATGCATAACATAGTGTTAGGTTGTGATAAGGGCTATGTGGAAAAAATAAAGTGTGATTGAATATGGAATGACACAATATGTGTGTAGAGAGAGTATTGTTGGAGAGAAGGTTCAGAAGTGAAAGAAATGATGAAAGAACCACAGCAATATCTGGGGCAAGAGGGAATAGCCAAGCAGAAGCCTTAAGGCCGCAAGAGCTGGGAGGTTTAATAAATGGCAAGAAAAATAGTGCAAAAGTGATATAGAGTGGCAGAGGGAAAAGTAGTAAGTAACAGACACAAAAGATAAGCAGGGCCTAGATTCCCTGCGGCCTGGGAGATAATGGTGAAAACTTACGGATTTGTTTCATGTGATGAAAATCTGTTATAGAATTTGAGCAGGAAATGATGTGATCTGATCTATGTTTTTGAAAGAATCATTCTGGCTCTTGTTTGGAAAATAGCCAGGGATTGAGGTGGTGAAAAAAATAGTAATGGAAGTAGAGGGAACAGTCAGAAGTGACTGCAGTAATTTAGAAGAGAGATAATGGAAGCATGGCCTGGGGTAGTAGCTACAAAAAAGGTGAGGACTCGATTTAGGATGTGTTGTGAAGAAAAAGTTGACAGGCTTTGCCAATGGAATGGACGTGGAGTGTGTTAGAAATAGGGAATCCAGGCTGATTTTTAAATTGAGGGCCTGCGTCACTGCATAGTTAGAGATGATATTTCCACTAAGATTGGAAGTGAGAGGAAGTATCATATTTGGGGCAGGGAGGAATCAAAGTTTCTGTTTGGAGTGGTTGAATTCAGAATGCTTCTCAGCTATCCCAGGAGAGGTATTAATTTGGCAGTCAGGTATCTGAATCTGCACACAGAGGGGAGGTCAAAGCTGGATGTGTTAGTTTAGAAATAACCAGCATTTGGGTAAGATTTAAACCTATGACATAGGATAAAATTATCTAGAGATAGCATTTACTCAAAGAACTCTCAGTATTCAGGAACACAAGCCTATCCAGACTGGCTCGGGATAAATACAGTTTTATGTAGAAGACCAATAGGTGTCCATGTAGAACCAAAGAAAAGGCACAAATAAATAGAAGTCTATCATCTCTCTTGGTTATACAGAATACATGAGGCAGTAAAGGATAAAGGATTAAGCTCTCAACATGTGAATGTCTTGAATTCAGACGTCAAACAGAACTCAATTTGAATCTGTTTCCTACCAGCCAAAAGAGTGTTTGGTGAAGATGACCGTGATGATGACGATGACTTACATTTCTTAATGTTTCCCCTATGTGTGTTGGACTTTTAAACTTGTTCCAGTACAGGTAGGGAAAGGAAATTCACATTAGTTTTTATGTTTTTTTTTAATATATATGTGACACACACACATATATACACTACACACACACACACACGCACACACACATAGAGATGGGGTCTCTGTGTGCTGCCGAGGCTGGTCTCAAACTCCTGGGCTCAAGTAATCCTCCTGCCTAGGCCTCCCAAAGTGCTGGGATTACAGGCATGATCCACTGTGCCCTGCCCTAAATATATTTTTTATATAGCAGGAAATCAAAAAAGAACATGAAGATGACAAATTTTAATCACAGAGGAAAGATTTTGTGAGATAGCATAATTTCATATTCAGGCAGCAAGTCTTTAGCTAATTCTTTAATTAAAGCCGTGACAAAACCATTTTGAAAAAAATGTTTTTGTGATACTTTACCTGTGAAGTGTTGAAAGATCTGCACTTGGTAAATTTAGCATTATTTAATTTTTCTTTTCCCTACAGTAATTACAAAATTCTGGAGGGAGGAAAAAATGTAATATTCTCCAGGAATGAGAAGGGAAGATAATACTCTGAGCTATACTAAACATGATCATTTTTGTACATGCACTTTCAGAAGAGGTCCCATGCTGTGGACTGAAGTTGAAATGAAATACAGTAATTGTCTCCAGCACTAAATACCCATAGGCATATTTTTACAAGAACATACATTAGTATATGCCTGCTACATACATAACAATATGTGTGTATATTTTAAGAGAATCTTAATGTGACCAACAAATAGCAATCAAATTGTTCAAAATTTCAAGCTCAAAATTGAAGAGAAAATTTTTTTACTAAAAAATTATATACACAGAGACAGTGATGCAATGTTGAGCACTAATGTAAATTAGGATGAAATATGAGAAGTAATCAGTGCCAACCATCTGCCTAGCTTCTTCTCACTTCTGCCCTTCCTTAGCAGGGGTGAGCTAAAGTTTTTACCTCCTGGGGAGATGGGAAATGACAGTGAGTGAGAGGCTACTGGGAAAGTTGCAGGCACCCTCTTCTCTAAAAGCAGGAGGCTGTGGGTGAGTACTGCAATTAAAAAAAAAAAATTTTTTTTTGAGGTTTCTCTCTGGAAAATGGCTATAAATTCTAACCCTACATTGACAGGGCTCCAGTGATTTGGTCATGGATGTCTACAGTGACTTCTTTATCCTAGTGGATGGCCTAATGCCTAAGTGTTGCCTAATGCCTAGGAGTTCAACCCATGACCAGGTGTCCCACTCACAGGAAACATGCTTATACCAGCAGCCCCCCTTGTGGCTCTTGTCTGACCTATGTCCAGTTTATTTCTACCAAGATATCCATTGTCTAGGAGAGCTTTACCTTGGAAAGAAGTTAGGTTCAGGTGTGTCAGTCAAGTGAGATGCAGAGGAGGCAATGCAACTAAAACCATATAATAGTAGAAGGAGTGTATTACTTACAGATTAAGAGAAAAGGGCAGCACTCCTTGTAGGGCCAATGGGTAGGGGGAGCCATTCTAGACGTACATGCTCAACCAGAACCGGAAAGTGGAGAGCAAAAGAGAGAGTGAGGGGCCTGTGTGCTAAAGCTTTTATTGAACTCCAAGGTATTACCTAAGTGGGTTTCCATGGGAGTTCTAATTTTAGAGTTCAAAGCAGCAAGCTGTTGCAAGTTCTATGTGGCCACACTGTTACCGAGAGGTTGTCGCTGCAGCATATTGGTGCAGTCTGTGGGGGATGGAGGAGTCAGTGGGGTAAGCCAATAGGTGATATCTAGCTATCCCATAGGGAAGGTGGTCAACAGGGGGCAATTGTATAAGGCAGATATCTGGATTGACCACATTAAGGAACTCGGATGAAATAGAGAACTGGAAATTGTGCCAAGGGTGACTAAGCCCTGTTTCTTGTATGAGAAAGTCCAACTTATATTCAAAATGAATGCCAAGGCAATATAACATTATAGGAATTCACCACCATGCATCCCCATGCTACTGAATTTTCAAGTCCAAATTCCCTATATCTAGTTGATAATATGGGTGCCAAGTAATCTGGAAATTCCTGGAATTTCTGCTGCTAATTAGAAGTCCCAGCCCATTTCATTCAAGGTAATTTGTCTTCGGGTCCAAAGTCAGCATTTTATGACACTTAGGTGCTCTCATCAAAGATGTGTGCATGAAAAGGCTTAAGGAGAAAATAGACACAGAACAGCCTGCCTTCGCCCTGTAGGGCTCTCAGGTGGGTCCAACCCACCCTAGGGCTTGGAGTGATTTCAGATACTCTGAATGCCTCTGGTTCCCAAACTGCCATGGCTTGCTGGTGGAGAAAAACAGACCTTGATACCCTTACTATGAATTATATATATGATTGGCTAACTGAAAGCAAAACCATAATGGAACATGACTGCAGACAGGTATACATTCTCCAGGGGGTCCGTGTTTCATTAGGGCAAACACATCTCACCAGGTGAATGGTCTCAATGGCTGGAGGCAGCATGAACCCTAGACTCTTGGATACTTGGATAATTCATTAGGAACAACAGCAGACAGAGTTGAAGCTAGTCTTTGAGAATATTCCTTACAAACCAGTACAGACCAAAATCTTTCAGGTATAAAATTCTCTTCTTTCTTACTGTAGTGTATCTTTGGCAACAGGGGTATACAGATTATGGAAAACTGAAGAATGTAAGTTACATTTTAGTAGCTCCATTCGCTTCCAGGAGTAAGGTGGAATATATATGCATCCAGAGAGCTTTCTTAATTGGATATGAGCTTACTCTGATCTGCTTTAGTACAGATTCCTTGTTTTAATAACAATAAATCTTATTGTTATTGTTATTTAATAACAATATGCTGCAGCATATTCTCTAAATATAATTTACTCATAATAATTAATCAACATTACAGAAGAAAACTATAAATGTAAGGTGATAATATAACATAAAGTAAATATTTATATATCATGTATTACATAGTAAATAAAATAGATACTAAATCAGAAGTAATATAATACAATAAAAATAGGTATTATAGGCTAAAATATATATGTACACATAAACATTTAGTGTAAATGTGCATATAAAATGAGAAAAAGAAAATACATTAAAATGATAGTACTGTAGGTAGGTAGGGGGATTGTGGTGGTTTAATTTTTCACATATTCCAAAATCTTTAATTACTATTTTATAAGATACATAAATTGGAGAATAACTTTTCTTGTTTAGTAACAGCATAGAGGAGAGTAAAACTGGCAGAAATGGGTATGTTTGATCAATGTTGATCCTTCAAACTATAGTGATCCACTTCTGAGAACGAGGAGCTCACGTTTGAGCAAGCCAGGTTCCTACAGAGCGTGAGATTCAGCTTCTCCTGTCATGAAGCGGGGTCAGGTTCTGGGCCAGGAGAGCATTGGCCAGCTTTGGAAGCCATATCTCAGGTCACCTTCAAAAGCACACGTTTCCAAGTCTTTTCCAAACACTGCTTTTCTCACATTAGAATGAAATTTGCCCTCTGAGTTGAAATATTCTATAAAAAACACAAACCTCCTTAAGTTAAAATTTAAAGTTAGCTTCTCTGACAGCCAGGATGTGAAGAGACAGTGAAGAGATTCTGACTTTTGGCATTGTCAGCAGTTTTCCCTGACAGTGGAGCTCTGTCTTACTGCAACCTGCAGCTCTCGCTTTCCTGCTGTGACTGAGCCAGTAGGATCACTGGCCAGGAGAGGGCGGCCTCACCCAGTGAGACATAAATCCAGAAGCGCCCTATGAAAGCACTAGGAAGGTGAAATGCAATCATCACCTACACTTGCTCTGCTTTCTGCGGTTTCAGCATTCCACCTTAGAATGTCAGGCTTAACTTTGGAGGTGTTAAATTTCCATGTGTCCGTGAAACACGGCAAGTACTATTTCAGCAGCTTGGAGAGATCCCAAACACAAGTCAGAAAGTTACCTCCATCAGAGGCTTGCCGCCTTACCCCTGCATGGGTATCAGAAAAAGCTTCCTTTCTGCAACACACATTCCAATCATCACACCGTGGCTAAAAGGCCAAATAGAGGAGAGACATTTGCCCAGATATAGCAAAGCTGATGTTGGTTTGCCTAGGCAATTTTATAAATGATGATTGTGTGCAGGTGTTGGCTAAATAGCCGTAGACTACATATTAAGATAACTTCTGAGGTCTGTTGGAGAGAACGGAAAAGTGGGTGTGTGTGGATGTCTGGCACAGCTTGGGGCTATGGCTATAAGAACCTGAGTCTAGAATTTGCCACAAAATATTCTGTGAGCAAAAAAGACACCTACTTCTCAGTTATAATTCTCATTAGGATTTTTGTAACTTTTTTTTAAGCTGTGAAATCCACAGCTGTGTAACTCTGAGAAAAATCAATTAACCTGTCTGAACCTAGGTTTCCTCAAATATATTCAGTCTGCACTCCCAGGACCTCACTTTAAGAGAAACCTGAATCTCTTGAGCACAAGCATTTGGATGGGTGTTATTCCCTTCCTGCACACCTGCTGTGCTTCAAGTAGAGAACTGATGTAACCTTTTTCCTCATGTATCCCTGCTTTGAAATCTGTAAATTTCTATCTTGCTCTACCCCTTTCTGATTTATTTTTATTATTATTTTCAACTTCATCGATTCCTTCAAACTACTTTCCATCCACTAAATATTTCTAATGAGCCCTGTAAATTTTTCTTTACCACTTGGAAAAATGTAAAATATTTTTTTGTTCTCAACAAAGGATTGCCAACCCCATCTAGCATTAAAAGGAATAAGAAAAAGCGTGACACTTTAAAAACAATAAGCATTGATTTCTCTGACTCTACCTACAGATCTATTTTTGTGAGGCCTTTTGTCCATCTTCACCGCCGCTTCTCTTGCATTTGTCCTTTAAAGTTTCAGCGGACTCTCACAAATAGGGTCTTACTCAGAGCCTCCTGCTGCTGCTGTTTGGCATTGCTGAGCCCGTGGGGCTGGTTCCTGTGGCTCCTCCTGGCCAGTTGTCCACTGCAGGTGCCACGGATCCAAGAATTACCTCTGCCGGGCACCTCCGTCCCACACAATGGCACCCTGCTTCCAGGACATGCTGAGTCCTATCTCAAGGCATTCTTGGTCTTCCCTCAGTATTCGAGAGTAATATTGTTTTATCTAAAACATTCCTATGTTGACGCTCAGTAACTGTCAGCACAAGTGGGCAGAAGTGTATTGCTTTGGGTAGTGAACTCTCTCCATGCTCTCCCCGGGCCCCTTCTTATCAACTTTACCAGCCATGGGCATGCATCCTGTAGCTTCTCTGTGCTTTGTTCCAAATGGCCTGCTCCTGTGACCTTCTTCAGAGGCTGACCTTGGGCCAGTCCAACCCTCCCAAAGAGAGAGCCTGGAATGCCTGGTACTGTAGATCTGTCTAGGGAAGCGTATAGCCAATGACTACGCAAGATTCTGAAAGTCTGATTCCCTTTCCTCAAAATGGGGCAAATTCTGACATAATTTATGGTCTAGAGCTCCCCAAAAGATCTAGCTAAGGCCAGGGAGTTGGCTAAAATTGTGCCTTTCTCTGTTCTTCATATTCTTTTCTCTTGCATTCTTCTCTTGGCCCTTAATAAATACCTTGTTCATGATCTGTGTCTCAGAGTTGGCTTCTGGAAGTCCAGCCTGAGGTATTTGGTCAGGAGGGCAGGGATGATTTTTGAAGGCAGATTCTGAGGATGGGATTCTAGAGTTAAGTCACCAGCTAAGTGACAATAGATACCCCATCAGAGTGGTATCTGGAGCCCAGAGGGTCCCTGACACACTAGAGCATTGCAGTTGTTAAAACTTTCACCTGGAGCGAATTAAGATGATGTTACGGGTTGAATTAAGTAACCTCAAAAGATGTTGAATTTCACCCCCAGTACCTGGGAATGTGATATTACTGGGAAATAATATATTTGCAGATAATCAAGTTAAAATGATATCATTAGGGTGTGCCATAATTCAATATCACTATTGCCCTCACAAAAAAAGTGAAATTTGAACACGGAGACATACATGCTTAGAGGAAAGATGGCGTGAAGACACAGGGCATCCGCAAGAACAATTTGAGGCCAACGGGGAGGTCATGGAGCAGTTTCTTCCCTACAGTTCTCAGAACCAACCTTGCCGACACTTTGATTTTGGACTTCTAGTCTCCAAAACAGCAATGCAATAAATTCCTCATGTTCTATGCCACCCAGTTTGCTGTATTTTGTTATAGAAGCTCTAGGAAACTAATACAGATGGGATTCTGACAGAAGGGGTATGCTAGATTGTGCAATTTTCTTTGGCTTTTGAAGGTACAAGGTAAACGGTCATTACAAAGGCTGTGGATGGGTTCCATGATAAATGGAAAGGAGAAAAGGGCAGACTCCAGTTGGTCAGCATAAGGCAAAGTGAGAAAGTCAGAAAGTCCCTTGGCAGCTCTCAAACAAACCACACTTTCCTACAGCCAAGGAAGACCATGCTGAAGACCAGGCCAGGACCAACTATAAGAACAGTGAACCTTTGGTGTCTCATGCCTGTAATCCCGGCACTTTGGGAGGCCGAGGCAGACGGGTCACCTGAGGACAGGAGTTCAAGACCAGCCTGACCAACATGGAGAAACCCCATCTCTACTAAAAATACAAAATTAGCCAGGCGTGGTGGCCCATGCCTGTAATCCCAGTTACTCAAGAGGCTGAGGTAGGAGAATCCCTTGAACCTGGGAGGCAGAGTTTGCAGTGAGCTGCGATCATGCCATTGCACTCCAGCCTGGGCAACAAGAGTGAGACTCCATCTCAAAAACAAAAACAAAACAGTGGACCTTAAAGGAAGCCTAATTTACATCCTCAGCAATCCCATGCAACAGCCAGGACCTTGGTAAGGAAGAAATGGCATCTTGAGACTTGGAATCAGAAAATGTGAATAGATGCCATTGAGAAATGTGAACCTGCAGCAGTCCCTGCATTCTCTGGGCCTGCAGAATGGGCCCACACCTTCTTTCTAGAGGCAGAGCTCTCTTGCTTGAAGATGGTAAGCAAGTGTACAAATGTAAGCATAGAAGCCTAACAAGAGATTAATTTTATGGTTTATATCCTTTATTATGCCTTAAGTCCAATATGTTTATTCGACCTTGCAAGTCTGTCTTTGAGAGAAAAGAGGGATATGTTTAAGTCCTCACTCCGCAAGATTTGTAACCATAGGCAAGCTACTTAATGGATTTGAGTCTCAATTATCTTATCTGACAAAAAGTGGTTAATGACACCATAATGTAAGCCGTGTAAAACGACTTCTCAAAGATGGTGCTTGGTAATTCTGATCTATTAAATTTTTCCTAACTTCAAATGTCCCTGATTCTAATAATGGATAAGATGTCTACCACCTAGCAAAGACCCCTGCTGAAAGGTAGCCAGGCAGGGGATATGGAAGGAAGCTTTTCTTTTTATCTTTTTCTTTTTTATCCATTGAGAGGGAGATGAAGTCAACAGCTGTTGAAACAAACAAGCTCATTTAGTGAGTTGAATAATATCAAACTATCGCTCAAATGAAAAGAGCAGCTGGCTTTTTACCAAGGCATCATTGTCAAACACACCCTCACGTTTGGGATCATTAGAAATTTACATGGGGTGAATAGCCTTGGAAAACTATATTTACTTTTTCATAAATCATCAGAAAAATGCTAGCATACTCTCAGTGAGATAAGAGATGAGAAAAGAAACACACACACAGTAGCAGCAGTGGCAGCAGATGTGTATTTTTCATGTGAATGTGAAGAAAAGTGCTGGAAATAAATTTAAGCTTTCTTGAGACAAAGAAGTGGCAGGCATTCAAAGGAAGATAGATGCTTGAAGGAAAATGGAGAAGTGAAGCAGAGAAAAATGCGATCTATTTAAAAGCATAAATTAGTTCCAATGTTTTAGATAGAACTAATTATTCCTAGGCCTGCTAAGAAGTACGACCTCGGGATTTCAGACCTAAGGGTATCTAAGTATTTGCCTTCAAATTGTATTAAGTTTACCTTTGCCTGATTGTAAAAATTCAGTACAGAATGTACATAAGATATAAATAACGAGAAAAATTCATAGTCTCACAGTCTAGTGAAAATTAAGTAACAGTTATAACAGTGTAATAATTCCTTTTTGTATTTTCTGTACATTTTGATATAGTGGATATCAAATAGGAAATAAAGTTTTGAACCCTGCCTTTGTTATTTGATACATTTTTCAATGTCATACAAAACACTTCATAGACAGTACTTCTTTTTTTTTTTTTTTTTTTTGAGATGGAGTCTCACTCTGTTGCCCAGGCTAGAGTGCAGTGGCTCGATCTTGGCCTACTGCAAGCTCCGCCTCCTGGGTTCGCGCCATTCTCCTGCCTCAGCCTCCCAAGTAGCTGGGACTACAGGCGCCCGCCACCACGCCCGGCTAATTTTTTGTATTTTCAGTAGAGACAAGGTTTCACTGTATTAGCCAGGATGGTCTTGATCTCCTGACCTCGTGATCCGCCTGCCTTGGCCTCCCAAAGTGCTGGGATTATAGGCCTGAGCCACTGCGCCCGGCTCATAGACATTATTTCTAATGACTGCACAATATTCCCTGGCATGATTGTTCATAGTCTCTAAATTCCCTAAAAGTGGAAATTTTGTTTTAAGTGTACAGTATTATAACTATAAAGTTTTGCAGTAACCAAAATTTAGTTTACTTTTTTAGATTATAAAACTAATACGTGTTATGGAAAATATGGAGAAGAAAGAAAATTACAGTAAATCAAAAACAAGTTTATCTCCATTTCTTTCCTACCTAGGTTAATCACTTGTAACACTTTATTTTATTTTTTCCAGGTTCCAGAAGTCTTTCTGCCATCTTTGGCTCTTTGCAGATCTCTTTCCTATGCTTCATTGCCTCAGTTCTCCTAGACAAAACTGCATCTGAAATTCAATAAATTTCTATAATTATATTTCAGGCTTTGCATAAAACCTGTAAAGGATATACTTCATGGCACTGCGTTCCAAATTTATACATAAAACAGATTTCTGCTATTGCATTCCAAATTCAGACATAAAACAGACTTCCAACTTCTTTCACCTGTTGGGCTGGTCCCATGTCACATACTCAATGTGCAGTACTCACTTCTTTGGGCCTCAGTAACCCGTGAGTAGAAATGGGATCATTGTAATAAATCTACTTGCATCAATTTATGTTCCTTGTTTTATAACAGCCATTTCTCCCCAACCTTACTTAAATATTTCTGAGAGTAACTAAAGAATATTGGATTGCTTTTGGTTTGAGATGAAATCTGTGCAGAGTCTGTGCCATGAAGGGCTCTGCCTATATTTTGGTTACAGAAGTTATCTTATTTTGGCAGGGTGCAGTGGCTTATGCTTGTGATTCCAGCACTTTGGGAGGTGGAGGTAGGAGAACTGCTTGAGTCTAAGAGTTTGAGACCAGCCTGGGTAACATAGCGAGATCCCATCTCTACTAAAAAAAAATTTAATTTTAAAAATGTTAGTGTAGCTCTTTGTGCGTATATTGTCTTATGTCATGTTCTCCTCAAGCAGCCCCTGAGATGAGGAGTCATGTGGGAGTAATTTATTAAGAAGGTGATCTCAAAGGAAGATAGGGAAGGAGAAGGGAAAGAAGGATATGTAAGAGAGAGAAACCAATAAAGTGTGTGATTTTTTCAAAGTCCAGTTTCAGCCTCATTCAACTTGAGGCCAGGGAATCAGACTTTCAGACACTTGGACTAGTCAGTCACTGCCTAAGAACTGCACAGAGGGTTAAAACGCCCCATTCTTCCAGCTCTGTGCAGATATACTTAAAGACAGTCCCAGTTGTGGCCAGGTGTGGTGGCTCACTCCTGTAATCCCCGAACTTTGGGAGGCCGAGGCAGGTAGATCAAGAGGTCAGAAGTTCGAGACCAACCTGGCCAATATAGTGAAACCCCGTCTCTACTAAAAATACAAACATTAGCCGAGTTTGGTGGCAGTTGCCTGTAATCCCAGCTACTCAGGAGGATCGTTTGAACCCAGGAGGCGGAGGTTGCAGGGAGCTGAGATCTCGCCACTGCACTCCAGCATGGGTGATGGAGCAAGACTCGGACTCAAAAAAAAAAAAAAAAGACAGTCTCAGTTGCAGGCCTTCAGAAGCAAAGCAGAAAGCAGCTGGAAGAGGCTTACAGAAAGAGCAAAAGGAATGCAGGGTATCTGTGTGGTGTCAACAGTGCTCACTATTACTGTGAATGAATATCTGAGTCCCCCCAAATTTCATATATTGAAGCCTAAGTCCCAAGTCGTTGATATTTGGAGGTGGGGCCTTGGGGAGGTGACTAGGTCATGAACATGGAGCCCTCATAGATGTGATTTCTGCCTTCATAAGAAAAGATGATCTCCCTCTCTCCACCATCTAAGGATACAAGAAGACAGCTGTCTGCAAATCAGGAGGTGGGTCTTCGCCAGTCAAGAAGTCTGCTGACACCTGATCCTGGACTTCCTAGGCTCCAGAACTCCAGAAATCAATCTCTGTTGTTTAAATCACTCAGTCTATGGTATCTCGTTATAGCAGCCCAAACTGACTAAGACAATTATATATGTCAAAATCCTTTCTAATCTGTGGATCTCGGCTTTGTGACTTTGCATGTCTCACAGCCAGCAGAGGATTGTATTATTAATGGTAATCCATGTTGAATTTAATACTAATACTACAAGAATTTTTCATAAAATCAATTTGTTTTTAATCATTTGACTATTGAACTAGTTGTGATTTGAAATCCAAGACAATTAAATCTTTGTAAAATTTGGGTCTTTTTGTAAGATGACTTTAACCACAGAGAAAATGTAAAATTTTAGAAAGTGTAAGACTGTAGTTAGCACTGAGATTAGTATGTAAGGTCTAATGTCATCTATGTGTAGGGCAATCATCAGTGTTACACTTCATTAGAAAGATTGCTTTTAAAAAACAACCAGCGCCTAGGCAGATGGATCACGTGAGGTCAGGAGTTCGAGATCAGCCTAACCAACATGGGGAAACCCTGTCTCTACTAAAAATACAAAAAACTAGCTGGGTGTGGTGGCAGACACCTGCAATCCCAGCTACGTGGGAGGCTGAGGCAGGAAAATCCCTTGAACCTGGGAGGGTCGCAGGTTGCAGTGAGCTGAGATCGCACAACTGCACTCCAGCCTGGGTGACAAGAGTAAAACTCTGTCAAAAACAAACAAACAAACAAACAAACAAACAAAAAATAAGCCAGCTTCACAATGGAAGCAGTTCTATAATTTGTTGGGATTTTGGAATGGCAGTGAGCTACATATCTTTTCTTTCATGTTCTAACATATAGAAGACAAACTAAGTCTTTGTATGTTGGCTAACTCAGCAGGACAGTCTGTGGGAGATTATATCGATCTTTAATACACAATGTACCCATATTGGATATTGATGCATAATTTGGGTCTAATTTCTTCTCTTATCTAAATACCTGTAAACATTTAGAATGAGTTAAATGTATAGGCTCAGAATGACTTTAATAGGCCCTTTTATATTTATATTTATATACTTAAGTAAGTGCTGATGGCATTGTTGTTTATAATATTAGGTTTCTTTCTGACATCTCAGAATTTTCCTTAGAGCCTGAGACAGGCAGACTGGTTGGTTCCCTATCTTAAGAATGTCTGAAGGAAAAGGATAAAAACACTTCAACTCAAGCTCTAACTTATCTAACTCTCAGCCAATCAGCAATAAAAGACCCAGGAAGCTATTAACTGCAAATTTCTATTTCAGGGGGCTGGAGACTTTCCCAGAGTCCCACATGCAGAGTCAGACTCAAACTCCAATCTGAAGTCACCTTTTTCTCCTTTTAACACTAAAGTTCACGCCCAGGGGTGGAGATTTAAAATGCTAATGCTACATGCAATGTATGAAGAAACATGTTGAGCCATTATGCAGGTGCTAGCAAAACTCCCCCTATACATTCCCTGATGTAACCCTTCCCTATGGAAAGATCCTATACCTAACTGAACCACACAGTAGCTTCGGGGAGCAGTCCATTCCTTTTTCCTCTCTCATGGCTGGCTCCCTGAGAGGTAATAAACTCTCCTTCATTACTGCATCTGGTGATCTCTCTTGATTTCTGTCCTGGGAGATCACAAGATCCCAGGGCACTGGTAACAAGCTTATCACAGATTCTTTGACTTTCTTCAGTGGTTCTGAAATGGGAGAGTTCCCTTGACCCCTTTGCTGGACTTGTGACATGGGTGGCTTGTTTACTTGGTTACCATGCTGAATCCCTTATGGAAGGAAGCACATGAGTGGGTGGGTGTGGGAACCAGAGCAAATGAATGCTGGAACTGGCCTGTTGCTCCTCTCCAGCGGGAGCAAGCTTTGTGTGGGTTCTGCGGCAGTGTCAAAGTGTGTTACAATGGTCTTTTACCTCTGCTGTCTGGGAGGGGCTGTCTGCAAACCCCAGAGCCCCAGAGGGTATGTGTTACAATCAGCGCTCCTTGAACATTTGCTGTCTGTGGATGGCTAAGTGTTAACCAGCTCAGTGGAGGGTCAGGGTGACAACCTTTTACACTTTGCTGTCTTGGTACCTGAGTCCAGGTACCAGGAAGAATCAGGTCACATGAACAAATTGAAGGCGGTGAATGTGGAGGATTTTATTGAGTGGTAAAAGTGGCCCTCAGTAGGAAGGGGAGCTGAAATAGGGGTGGAGCAGGAAGATAATCTTCCCTTGGAGCCTGCTGTGTCTGGCTGAACTCTTCTCTGACCATAGTAGTCCCTGACCTCCAGCTGCTTCTTCTCATTTCAACATCTAGACACTTCTCTCTTCTGTGTGTGTGTCCACTGAGTCTGGTGCTTGGGGTTCTTATGGGTACAGGATAGAGGGTGGGGTGGGGTGGGCCAAAAGGCAATATTCAGGTGGGAAAACAGGGATAGTTCTCACTTTGGGCTGTAGGTCCAGGCTTGTGAGTGGAGCCCTTGCCAAAGACCCTGCCATCTTCTACTAGTATTTGCCTGCCTTCTGTCCATATCAGTCCAAGACAGTCTGTGCAATTTGGAAGCAGCCAAATCTAAACAGTGTAAAATCTGGATAGTCAGGCAGAATAAGGTTGGAAAAAAATACATAGTTACATAGAATAAAGCTGAAAAAATTAGCTGAGTAATACTCTGTGTGCACACCTATGTGCACATATAACAAAGTAATAAGTTCTATTTCCTTAGATGTCTCAAAATGTATCTTGAACATATGACAAATAGTTAATGTTCTCTGGGTGACTGCACTGAAGCCCACCACTCACATGGCACACAAATGTCATTTTTTGGTGTGTGATTAAACTTGCCATATTATAATCACAACTTTTAAATACTATATAGAAGCATTAATGTTTTTATTTTTCCTTTTAGATCCTTCACTGAAATCAACCCAATCTGCGCAACAATTCACCAAGGGTGTTGCTATCTCCAATTTCAGGATACATTTTTCATCACCAATATTCAGGTTAACGGGCACTCCTCAACCCTTTGTCAGTCCCTGCCCAGCGTCGCTTTTGAGACTGCACTCTGGACTGCCCTTCCATGTTCTCTTTTCTGTAAAAAGGAGACTTTTCATTTCTGGCAGCACCTAGGAGACAGCAAAGTTAAACGTTGTGTTTCATCACAATCAGTCTTAACTAGCTAAAACTAATTAAACACTAGGAATTTTGAGTAACCCACCTACCCTCACTAGACCCTTTCTGCATCTAACTGAAGATGTTCATGATCAAGAAGCAAGAGGCTCTTTCAGCTCTCATGTACAGATCTCAGCCTTGTATGAAAGCTAGTTCTCAGTGCTTAATTAGCACCAGCAGCATGGCCCTACACTTCGTAGCATTTAAAACCTTGAGTTTTGTCCTTCGGTCCACATATGCAGTTGTTCCGTAATAAGCTCATCTCACCTCCAGGCCCCCCCTGACTCTGTGGGCCATGGTTTTTTATTGTCTTTGTCATCTCTAATTACCCTCTTCTGCCTCACCACTACTTAATTATTTATCCTTCTCAGAACCTCTGGAGTGTATTGTACTATATTTTCCTTTTAAAATATGTTGCCAGTGTTCTTAGTTTATCATTTATATGACATTTTCTATGGCAAAGTACATCCCTAATACAAAACCTTACGCAGTCTCATTAAGGGCAGATTGCCGATATCTAATTTATTTTCCCATTCCTAGAGGCGGTGGTCTTCAAAGCGTGGCCTCCAGACAGCAATATCAATATCATCTGGGAATTTGCTAGAAATGTAAATTCTCAAACCCCAGCTCAAACTCAATGGATCAGAAACTCGGGGTGTGGGGCTCAGTAGTCCTTCAGGTGTTTCTAGCCACATATTCAAATTTGGCAATCATTTACTCAGGATATTACTCCTGGTAGTGTCTTAATAAATGCCTATTGGGTTGACTCTGATAATCCTTTCTCTCAGGCTGTCTTAAAAAGAGGGGAATCCAAAAATTCCAGAAAGAAATGAGGAAAAAGGTTAAAAAGAATGAAGTAGGGATTTTAGGTTTATGAGCCATTAGAGGGAACTGAGTCTTCACAAAGAAACACAGTACCCTGATTTCCTATCTCATGCTTAATTTTCCTACATTGTCTCACCTCAGCTGCGTGATTCCATGTATCTTGCTAACCCTTCTGTTTGCCTTCTGTAAGGTTACGTGTGAATTCTGAGAAAATTCTTTTTCAACTTTCTATCCCTTATTCCCATTTCAGTCTATGTCTTCACAGAAAATTATCAAAACAAAGCTGAGCAGTTTCTGTAGAATCTTGGTTCATTCACCAAATTTTTCAGCAAGGGCTTGTTCCCTTTGCACATCTTCACTAAACTTGGAGCTTTTTGATGACTCTAATTTTCTATCACCACCATAGTCTTTAGATGTTCAGTGGAACAGGGAACCATTAGGTTCCCTGCACAGGTTGCTTGGGGCAAAGATGGAAGTTGGAAGTAGGAAAAGCGTGGAGTTAGAATTGGATGATGAATGCTGAAGCAAAAGAGGACTCAACGTCTCTATGGTTTTGCTTTGTGCTGGGCCTTCCTAAGTCTATGTGAGCACCTGATAATTGTTCATTTGATTATATCAAGCTCTTTGGAGCAGTGGCTTTCAACCCTGATTAGGATGTTGGAATCCTTTGGAAGAATTTTTTTTTTTTTAAATCTATGGGCATGGAACCCAGTCATCAGTATTTTAAAAAATTTCCCAGATGGTTTCCATGAGTAGCCAAGTTTGAGAACCATGGTTTTGGATTTCCCAGTTGAAGATTGTAAACCATGACATCACTTTGCCTATTTTTCTAAATATTCCTCTTTCTACAGTTAGCTTTCAAAAGTGAGACTACAACTGGATCAAAGAATTACACAAGAAAAGGGAAACTGAGCCATCCTTCAGCAACTCCAGGAGCAAAATCAAGGTCCATACAATGATGGGGTAGTAAATGCTAATACCGTCTATCTCCTTCCCTTGTATTTATCCTTTGTATTTATTCCCTTGTGTTCCCTGGTTTCCCCGCCCCCCCTTTCCTCTCTGGCTTCCTATTCTCCCTTTGTGGCAAAATATCCACTATTCTTGAAGAAAGCTAACCAGCAAACCTGCTAATATTTAAGCCTCAGTGACCCAAAAGGTAACTAAACTTGGATGAACATTTGCATTTCTAAAGAAATTATCTGAAGACAAAAATGTCTAATTCAAATGACTGAAATGCAAATCGTTATATTTCATGCTAGAAAGGTATCTAATCCAAGGAACTTCCTTATCACGCTCTGGAAGACAGTGTGCTGCCTCATGGAAGGCCATTGTAGATGTCCAACTCAACATTGCAGAAAAACAAACAAACAACAGTATAGAAGCATTGGCTTGGGATTGAGAAATGATATTAGTATGGTGCAAAAGTAATTGCAGTTTTTGCGCTTGAAAGTGATTATTAAAACTGCAATGACTTTTGCACCAACCTATGGATTAGTAATTGATTCACAAAGACATGACACATGAGAAAACCAAGTGCACTGCTTGGCACATAGTAGACATTCAACAAATGCTTTCACTGACAACTTTTTCTTTCCTCCTCAATCATTCACTTTTTAGAATCCTTGAAAAACATTTTACAAATTTTCCAAATATTCAGGAAACGTAAAATAACACCAGATTTAGAGAAGAATTATCGACTGTAGCCAATTTTTGGACCTATACATTTTTTAAACTATGTGATGGGAATCTCTTCATTTTTTAGAGCAATATGGATGCATATCAATTACAAACCTTGCTAAATATCCTTTCTATCTCTGAGGCAATAAAATTCATTATCCTGGTTAGTTTGAGGATATACTTAACCCATAAACACCAACAGCAAGTATAGATTCAGATATTTGTATCTATAACTTAGACAATTTAAAATGCAATATTAAATAATCCAAAAATTGTTCAAAGCTCAGTACCTTTTCACACATTAGTACTTTAATTATCAACTTTCTTTTAAAGAGTAAGTGAGTAGAAAAGAGTTAGTAAGTAGAAAAGAGTAAAAGAGGTCTTTCTTTCACAATTTGCCAAGACATGCATCACTTATTTAAAATCAAACAAAATGCTGTTTGAAAAACAAGAAGGATGGCAAGAGTGAAGCTCCTTCATGCAAGGTACCTCTGACTACTCTCTAAAGACAGATACTATGGCATGGTCATAGAATTATTGCAGAAAAAAATGTGTCCACTGAGGCCACTTCCTCCAGAGGTAAGGTTTAACTTATGGTAACGTGCTATGGGTCAACAGCTCAAGATGAGGTGTGTGGCTGGCAATTTAAGTGTAAAATTAGATTTCGGCATAATCAATCATCCGATAGCACATCCAAATGTATTCTGCATTTGCACATTTAATTAATTATGTCTTAATTGAAAACATTTTGCTCATAATGATCAGTTCTAATTTTATTCCAAATTAAATTAGTAGGGGAAAAATTTAGTTTGAGAATTTATTTATTTATATATATAAAGAAAAAGTAAAAATAATGGATTTTCTCTTCTCTTCTTAAAAGGAAGTGTCTTTCTGCTCATTTAGAGGTACAAAGGAAAACATTTAAAACATTCCAGATAAATAAATTGCATTTCATCTGAATGAACATCTAACTTTGGAGACGGAGAAAACCTTCTTTTGTATTGTTGCAGATATGCCTATTATAATATTGGTATAATTACTTTTTCAGCTACAACTCAGATTTCCTGGGTCAGTGCAAAAGACCTTGTTTATTTAGAAGAAGAGATTCTCTGAGAAAGTGGCTCATTAGTCTTAGATTCCTGGACTACACGGTCTGATCTACAAATTAAAATAGCTACTTAAATTCCCTTTATGAAAATTGTGCCTGATAGGGCACTTCCATATGCAATGAGGTTTGTATTTGCACATCTAGAGCATCCAGGAAATCAGAGAAGGTGGGTTTTGTGTCTTTAGATATGCTACAGTTGATAAACCCTAAGATTCAGATATTAACTATTGGATAAGCTCTTGCATTTCCCATAACTGTAGCTTTGAAGTCATTCATTACCTTAATACTAAGGAAAGAAAGTCAGAAAATCCAAAGAGAGAGAATTCTTAGTTATGATTTTTGGACATATAATTAGAAAGAAGTCAGATTTGGCTTTTACAATTAATGCCATATAATGTCACACAAAGTGTTTCCTGCAGTGTGCTCAAAGAGGTCAATTTGTGATTTATTTGCAAGTCATAGATCTGAAATTACTGACTTGTGTGTGTAACAATGTAGCTCTAACTTGGGCATTTAATTTAGCATTACACATAGCTCCTCTTCAATACTGATCCTTGCCCTGAACAAGATGTCATTTCATAAACCAAATTAAACATGGTACTTACTGTGGTTTAAATACTAAGACAGATTAAATGTATTGTCCAGTTTCACAGATCAGCAATGCTTCTCTTCCTGTATCACTAGCTCATGATGGTAACATAAGGGACCAGTCTGTGCCAGTGGATGGGCCAGAATTAAAAGAAGATAAATGTTGCTGTCCTGCCTGAAATAAAACTGGGCACCCAAGGTGTCAGAGAGTTGTCTGATATGCTGTGAACTGAATGTCCCATATATATACATTTCAGCCTTTGTTAAATAAGGTAGAATTTTTTCTGGAAGATTAAAAACCCTGTTTCCAAATCATTGAATTAAAATATTTAGTCAATAAGTAAATCACTGCTATTTTCATCAATATTGGAGTTGTTTCTTCAAGTTTGTGCATTTTCTCAATTAGAAAAAAAGTCTAATTTGTTTAAATAATGAGAAGTCAACATTGAACTGTTGTCTACTCAATAGCCACAATTCCTTATTTCTTGTTTACAGTGATCATAGATTGTTTATGTTTGTATTGTTGCAACAATTTCACAGAATATGGATTCCTCTCCCAATCTGAGAGGATGAGCCATGACTGGTCTAGGCCATGAATATTGTGGTAGATTGTATTGTGTGTTCACAATTCTTTGTTCCCTGGCCAGGTGCAGTGTCTCACACCTGTACTCCTAGCACTTCGGGAAAGTGAGGCAGACAGATTGCCAGAGCTCAGGAGTTCAAGAATGGCCTGGGCAACGTGACAAAACCCCTCTCTACTAAAAATACAAAGAATTAGCTGGGTATACTGGTGTGCACCTGTAATCCCAGCTACTTGGGAGGCTGGGGTGTGAGAATCACTTGAATCCGGGAGGTGAATGATGCAGTGAGCCAAGATTGCGCCACTGCACTCCAGAGCAAGACTCTGTCTCGGGAAAAAAAAAAAATTTAAAAAGAGGATTCTTGTTCCCTCCCTGTCCTTACCATGCTTTAATGAGGAAAGATAATATTTCCCTGTATCATTGACTTTAGGCTTGACTATGGGATTGCTCTACCCAGTAGAATTTGGGTAGGTTAATAGTAATAGAAGTAACTGAGCAGAACTTTAAAGAAGCTTCTCCTCTTCAACTCTTGCTCAGCATAAAAATCAAATGCCCTAAGTAGTCGGTGTCTTTCAACATGGGTCTAGGAATGAGAGTCTCCTGGAGCACACCTGAATCTCATCTGTAGTCTAAGGTAGAACTGCTGCAACCAATTCACAAAACTAATGAGCAAGGAGTAAACGCTTGCTGTTATAGGTCATTAGCTTCTTGTCATGTTTCTTAAGCATCATGGGAGCAAAAGCGAACTAATACAAATGTTAATGTAATTCCCTTTGCTTGTGATTGATTTAGAGATGAACATTTGTCCTGTTTCCAGCTAATAGAATGTATTTAGGAAGAATGCCAAAGGAGGGAGCTAATTAGTAGGATTTTGACCTCTAATGAAAATGATGGCCAAATATATGAAATTTTTTCTTTCTTTGGTTTTATTGTTTAAAGACATAATTATTTAAGTTGTGTTAGTAGTGTGTGATCTTATAACTGTAAGGAATTACATAGAATGAAAATGGAATGTGCTGTGGTGGCAGAACAGAAAGAAGTTGGGTGATTGACATTGTTGAGCTGCTGCAGGAAATCTGGTAGTCTCCATTTCCAGAGGTATTGTAATGTAGAAAAATTGAATAACTTTATTGCTTAAGTCACTATAAGAATGTCTTCTGTTACTTGCAACCCAATGCACTCAACTAATAAAATATGTTTCTAGAAATACACTTGCCTGCACTCTTTTTAAGACACGCAGACCACATACACACAGATATTTTTAAAGGTCTCATACTACATAAATTATACTATTTTTTAATTTAAAAAGATAATATGGGCCAGGCACAGTGGCTCACACCTGTAATCTCAGCACTTTGGGAGGCCAAGGCAGGTGGATAATGAGGTCAGGACATCAACACCATCCTGGCTAACATGGTGAAACCCCATCTCTACTAAAATACAAAAAACTAGCTGGACATGGTGGCACACACCTGTAGTCCCAGCTACTTGAGAAGCTGAGGCAGGGGAATTGCTTGAACCCAGGAGGCAGAGGTTGCAGTGAGCCGAGATCGCACCACTACACTCCAGCCTGGTGACAGAGCAAGACTCCGTTTCAAAATAATAAAATAAAATAAAAAATAAATAAATAAATAGAATATAATATGATATTTTTTACATTATAGCACCTGTACATTATAAGACTAAAATCTGTCTCATTTTTTAAAGTAACTGCCTAGTACTTTGTGCATGAACACCCTATGCCTTCAAATTGAATTTGAGGATCAACCTCAGTTAGCTATTTTCATAAAATAAATTTAAAAATACATAAAAAGATGAAAAATGTGAGAGAAACATTAAGTGAAATGGAATTTGAATTCATAAGTTGTGATATCCACCTAAATGAGTCACCAAGAGAGAAAACATGAAAAATGAAAAACAAATACAGAAATAATAGAAAAAAACTTTAAAAGGTGAAGAATAAAGAAACACATAGTATAATGTCACTACCCACTCAGTGCTAAGTTAAATGGATTTCTTGAGAAGACTCCAAAAGCAGGTACAAATTTTGAGTATGTGTGTGCATGTGTGTACGTATGCGTGCACACACATGTTAAATGTGTACAAAATGTTTTAAAAATCACTTTTATTGAAATATTGCATAAGCACATCTAAGAACAAATTTTAAGCTTGATGAATTTTTACATTTTTAACACAGCCATTTAACTATCAGCTAAGACAGGAAATAAAACATAACCAGCAACTGTCACCTTGTTTTATATTCACTATCAATCCTTACTCTTTTTTTAATTTGAGATAGAGTCTCATTCTGTTGCTCAGGCTGGAGTGCAGTGGCATGATCTTGGCTCATTGCAACATCCACCCCCTGGGTTCAAGCAATTCTCATGCGTCAGCCTCCCAAGTAGCTAGGATTACAGGCACCCACCACAATGCCCAGCTAATTTTTAAAAATTCAGTAGAGACAGGGTTTTGCCATATGGGCCAGGCTGACCTCTAACTCCTGGCCTCAAGCAATTTGCCCACCTCAGCCTCCTAAAGTGCTGGGATTACAGGCATGAGTTAACCATGCCTGGCCCATTACTCTCTTTTTAATACCCCAAAGGCGACTAATATCCTAATTTCTCACACAAGAGATTGGTTTTGCCTGGGTGTTGAACTTTCTGTAAAGGGAATATCAGTACATTGTTTGCCATATTGATCTATGTTGTTTTATGTAACAATAATGCATATTTATTCATTGTTCTGCAGTATTCAATGTAGAAATAGATCACAATTTATTTCCTATTTCTTCTCCTAATGGATATATTTGGGTTGGTTTCAGTTATTGTTATTATGAACATGATGCTTTAAATATTCTTGTTTTTTTAAGTAAAAATATGTGCAGATTTATAGCTCAACAGAAAAAGCTCTTTTTACCTGGATATCTGGATTTTTTACTCTTGGTGAAGATAACTGCAATGAGATTTATCATGTATGATTTAAAATCAGGAAATGCCTCCTGGTAACCTGCAGGGTCAGTTTTTCACTGATGGTTTACAACTGGCCTAATTGGTTTGACAAACCTAGCTTGATTACATGGACAAGGAGACACAGAAGGCTTGTTGAGAATTTCTCTTCCAAGCCCTCCTGAAAGCAAGATTGCTAGCACACTCTGTGTCTGTGAATACTTGTAGCCCTGGGTAGCTTTCAACATGGGATGTCTTTCAGACTCCCAGTCCATGCCTGCACTCTCTTTCACTTGCTGCACCATATCTTTGCCTTTAAATAAAAGCCCCATGTAAATATGTTCTGTGGAATGTGGTGGTTCCTTTCAAATATCCAAACAAGAAGCTTTTCAGTATGTATACATTTCTATTGAGAATATACCTAAGAATGAATTTGCTATTTGCTGGTTCATAAAAATATATATATATTGATATATTGATATTTAGACAAAATTTAGAAGTAAAATACACACAAAAATTTCTTGAACCATTAGAGAATAAGTTACTGACCTGATTCCCAATTATCACCAAATATTTTGGGATTTATTCCTTACAAACAGGATTTCTCCTACATATTCACAACACAACTATCAGCATTGGTTGTATTCCCGCTAATACCCTGTTACTGTCTAATCCCAAGACCCCATTCAAGACCCTGGCACTCTACATTAAGCTAACCCCTGTGTGTAGTTACCCTCTTCACTCTACTCTGGCTCCAACACCTCATACTTGGCCACCCTCATTCTTGGATGCCATCCTTGGGCTCCAACCTACCCCTAGATTATTATCCATTTCACATAGATACTCTTCTCATCCTTCCTCAGCTAAACCCATGTGGGTGCTCACCCGACCCTGCTCAGTTAGGCTCTGACACACCAAACATGCTACATCACTGTGATGATGCCCTTTTCATCTTGCCTGGATTCTGCCACCACTTCTGCACGGACTCTTTCTCTTGTTCTTTGGCTTTGATACCTGGCAACTTGGAGCCCTCTTATACAGATGCCCCTTTCATTCTATTTAGACCACAAAAATCCCACAATGATCTACCTCTTCTACATGCAAATCCTTTTTATCCCATTCTGTGCCATTGCCTTACATAGGTACTAATAGCCTGTTGGGTTTAGACACCAGGTGATGGATAATACATCTATCTGGATGCTCCCTCACTTTGTTTTGATTCTGACACCCCACGTGGGTCACCTACATGCATTGAAGCCCTTACTCAGTTGTGGCTTCAATCCATGTGAGGCAGCCTTCTTCTGTAGACAGAGGAATTAACCATTTTTCCCTATTCCAAAAATTAACCATTTCCCCAAAGAGCATGGGTTTCTGTCATGGAGAAATAGTGTTTGGATACAAAGGTCTAGAGGCTAGGTGTTCTAGGTTTTCTCACTTCACAAAGCTAAGAAATACATATGCATATGCCAACCAAAGCATACCATAAGGGCAAAATGATGACCTTTTTGAGGTTGGAGGTCACTATCTTTCCATCCTCTCTTCCTTAGAGTATTTCCTTGAAATCTTAATAGGTCCAAATAATAAGTTTACCCTTTTGATTTTGCAATGGAAGAATGCGAACTTTCTGATCCTTGGAATTGTAAACAAATGCCTTCAAAACTTACTTGGGAGTTTTTCCCAAGAGGACTATCTTAGGATGTAGCCCTTTGTCTCTTGAGGAGATGAGAAGTTATTCTCACTTCTGCTTTGCTAAATAGATTATGTGAAAGTCTCTCTAGACGTTTTAGTCACTTTTGCAGTACCTACGAGCATAGAAATCTGACCATGTTCATGTAGTAATAAACTGTGTTCTCTTTTCTATGTTGGTTCAGAGAGGTCTTTGTTAGTATTATTTTATTTCCAACAAACACACACCCTATATTTCTGTATTGTTACTTTCTAGAGATGGATGACTTTGGATGGTCAAATATTGATAGAAAGGCACTAATGAAAAGTAATTCAGAAAAAAACGCATTTACAGATTTGGTGACAGGAAATAAAGAAATTTTTCCTGTTGAGCTCCAATTATCTCTGAAAGGTAGAAGGGAAGTCATTAGTTGAGAGTATACATGGAATTGGAGGTGGAAGTTTTGAGAAAAATGGAGGCTTATAAAATTAAAATAAGTGTTTCCAATAATGTGAAACAGAACTGATTAAAGAACAAAGCAGACATGATTGCCGAGGAGTCTCTCAGATGAGTTCACGTTGATCACTGTAGTCTATTGTTTCACAATAACTCATTCCAAAGCAAGTTGCATATTGGATTCACCTGGGATCTTTTAAGTTATACTGATTCCTGGGTCCCACCTGCAGAGATTCTGTTGTAATCACTCAGGAGTCTGACATCAGCATGCAGATTTCAAAAGTTCCCCAAGTGATTTTAAAGAGTCTTGAAGATCAAGAACCATTGACCCAGACAGAATGTTCATCACCTTTATTGTTTTCCACAAAAACCTACCATGTAAAGAATTTGTGAAGATAGAAAAGTGTATTGCAAATTAGAAATTGAGAGTTGAATTGGCAAACAAATTTAGTCAAATTAAATTCTGAGTTTTAAAACTTTCCTATGGCCACCCCAAGAGTGTGGAACCTTCCCTGGGCCTTCACCCCATTGTCTCCAAAGTTAAATCATTTCACTAACTCTTCTCCACTTCCCCAGTCTCTGCTTTCTGCCTGCCTTTTCCTAGTCTACCTGACTCTGTGAACTATAGGTTGGTGCAAAGGTAATTGCAGTTTTTGCCATTAAAATTGATATAAAAAACCGCAAATTACTTTTGCACCAACCTAATAAAACTTCTCACTCCATCACTCAGAGTGATTCAGCTCTCACTAACAACTTGGTGTTCTCCATTTTCCTTTAGCATGGACTACAGCTATTCATCACTTTTGAGAATTTTTAAGAAGCAACATTCTTGCATGTGATCTGGTTTATAGAACCAGAATAAAAGGTCAGTGCTGACTCCAAAGTTTCCCAGACCCAGGAGCTCCTCTGAAATATGTGGCAGAGACAGACCTGCAGGATAAAGACAAGATATGCATTATTTTCTCATTCATTCCATAGATAGCTAGTCCCAGCCTACCGTATCTCAGTATAGAGAGCTGGTCCCAGCCTACCGTTATCTATCTCAGTATAGAGAGCTGGTCCCAGCCTACTGTATCTATCTCAGTATAGAGAGCTCGTCTCAGCCTACTGTATATATCTCAGTATAGAGAGCTCATCCCAGCCTACCATATCTCAGTTCAATGAAAGAAAAAAGATAGACAAATAGATACAGTAGAGTGTAGTCCATATAATGGTTTAGTGTACATAGGAAGTACACAAGTACAGTAACATATGGACAAACCAGAGGATGGGAGAAGAAGGGAATTGAGAGAGCATTACAAGAAGTGAAGAACCCAGGGTCTGAGCTAGCCTCCTGAATCCACATGTATAGAGTTGTAGAATTAGAGTACTACAAAGGATGTTAGAAATCGTCTAATGTAATCACCCTTTGTTACAGATTAGAAAATAGAAGTTTCATAACCTAGGAGTTGAACTGCATTGCAGAAAGTCCCACAACAAGTCAGGGGCAATGCCAGGATTAAATTGGAATCTGGGTTCATTGACAACTGGCCCAGTGATACTCCCTCAACAGGTGAATTTCTAAGGTTCTATGAGCTCTGCTACAGGAGGGAATAGGCCACCAATAGGGTCGCTGGTGGCAGTAGAGGCCTAAACTTGCATGGCTTACACCTGTGTCTGCAAAGTGACTGACTCATTCCAGTCCCATCTGTCCACTCTGCAGTACTTCTTCTCAGAAGTTACCAACGGGGGACATGCTGGATAGATAATTTGGCTTGAGCATAGGGTGTGAGGGAAGGGCACATACTGAAAATAGGAAGGAGAATGAGAAACCTGAAACAAGAACCAGCCTAACAAATACTATACCTTTGAATGGTAAAGCAGGCATATGGTATGGCTTTAGAAAATGACAAGATAACAAAGAAGAGCAAGTAAGACTAGAAAATTGTGACTTTGGGATCTTGTGTCTGAAATAAATGGAGAGACACTTTGGGGAGTGGCAGGCAATGAAGACACATCTACCGTCTGAGGAGGTGACTCAGAGAAATTCAAAACAGGTTTTTGTTTTGTTTTTTTGTGTTTTTTTTTAAAGTCCAATTCAAATATAGTGAAGTGAAGGAGGGTAGATCATTCATTCTCAACTCACTGTGCTTAGTTTCTTAAACGCTGGCCGAATTGTAAAAAACATTTTTGAATGGGACAGTTCTGGTGTCAGCTGTTCTTTCTTTTCTTTTTATTTACCCACTGCTAAAGACTACCATAGAGACATTCTCTACATTCAGTTAGTTAGTTTGACATTTCCCAATTTCCACATTTTAAATTATAGCCTAGGAAATTTCTTTACTTGGAAAAAGATATTCTTATATTAAAACATAAAACTTTTCCTAAGCATCCACTAGTTCATCCAGTAAGCAATTTCTTCATTACACACCAGGGGTCAGTATTGGATTATTTACATGAGCTATTAATTTTTACTTTCCCAGTAATAAAAATGAGAAACAAAATACCAAAAATTGTTATTGTATTAGAGCTTTGGTGTTAGTTCCTTAAGCAAGTATCATCTGTGCAGACATGCATAGATCATGAATGGCTTAAGAAAAATACAAAAGAAAAAGAAAAAAAGCCATCACAATGAAGGTGGTCTTTGTTCTTGAGAAAGGTGGCCTTTGTTCTTTAGGAAGACATCCATGACTCATTCCAGGCACATTAATTATGCCGCTTTTACACAAAAGTTAGTTACTTTTATATGTGAGAATTGTTCACAACTAGTAGTATTAACAGACATGCTGGCAGTGAATTGGAAAGATAATGATAGTTTTTAGAGCCTCATTCAAATCTGCATATCTAAAATAGTGTATCAATTTGGGATGGCCAAAGTTACAGATAATTTGGAGAAATAAAATAGGGGCCCAGCAGTAAAATAATGACTGTATCTCCAGAAGCTTTAAAATTAAATGGAAAGAAGAAAAGACTAAAGGCAGATCAAGCTATTATACTGACTACAGACATATTAAAGGCTTTCCACAGAAAGAGAAAATAGATTAGTCTTGTTTTACTCTAGTCAATAGAGGGTAGAATTATAGAACTGGAGATTGCAGCTGCATATAAGATAGAATTTTTTTTTTTTTCTGAGACAGAGTCTCGCTCTGTCACGAGGCTGGAGTGCAGTGGTGCGATCTTGGCTCACTGCAAGCTCCACCTCCCAGGTTCATACCATTCTCCTGCCTCAGCCTCCCGAGTAGCTGGGACTACAGGCACCCATCACCATGCCTGGCTAATTTTTTTAAAATTTATTTTTAGTAGAGATGGGGTTTCATGAGATAGAATTTGTAAGACTCATAGCAATTCCAACATTTTTGCTTAAGGTGCTATAGGGAGTGCCAACATCTAGTATCAGAACAAACTAGATGAATGCCAAAATCTCTTCTATTTTAAGGTTATATGAGAAGGTGATTATGATGCCAAATCCAAATTCCAAACCTCCTTCCAGGTATATATATTTGGGTGGCACGTGCTTTAAGAAGTCTCCCTTAACCTGCCAGAATACAGTTTGCTCATGCTTCTAATACTATGACCATAAATTGTCTTTTGTCACCTTTTGAACCATATTGTACATTTAGTATTATTTAACTTTGTGTTGTTATGTCTTATCTAAAACCAAGATTCTTCTTTTAGGAATACATGTTATTTTATCCTCTGTGACACCTTGCACAATATGATGGAGTTAGTAGATACTCGGATAATATTTGTAGTCTGAACCTATTTCCTTATCTAAAAAGAAATGAATAAAAACACCTACTTTACCTGCCTCACTGAGCTGTTTTGAAGATCAAATGAAATAATGTGCCTGAAAGCACTTTGAAAAGTATAAAATATTATACAAATGTAAGGCATTATTATTTCAGAGGGGGGTTCTCTCAGTTATAACCTCCATGTCAGCTTGAACATAACAGCAATAAAGGAACATTTTTTAAAACTTAATCTGAAAAGAAACTTGTCCCTTCTGGGCACAAATTATAAAACTCCCCCCAAAAAATGTTTGTATGCATTTTTGTTTGTTTGTTTCTAAATAGCATAATGAGCTATGATCTTTCACGGAAAATGTTGCTCTGATAGAAGTAATTCACAATGTAGAAAATTGCCCTTGTGTACTTTCAGGAAAGAATTGCAAACAAATGAGCTATTTTGTCTTCTCAAGCAAAGGGACTTCCCAAGCATGGGTGGCAGCTGTTCAAGTCCATCTGGTCAAGAATTCACTAAGATCATAATGTGAAAGTTGCTCAAATGCAGATTTGCACGACAGCCTGCAAATGTTCCTTTGGAGATGAAATGGTTTCTCAGGCCAATAATCTGCATATTTAAAAGTCTCTAAATACAGGTTTATGGAATAATTCATAACAGCTTAAAGGAACTATCATGGTACACTGGGAAAGTCATCTATATTGCAGGATAGATTTCTTCTGTTGGTTGGTGAGCATTTGTTTATAGTCTGTCTTGACTGTACCATGATTTTAGAAGCAGTTCTTTTATTTTTTTTAAAGCATCATTTTGGGACAAAATATTGTGAACAAATAGGGAATATGACTATATTTGTGAAACCCCTTGTTAATTTCAAAGTGATATTTTAAACCTTGAATAAGACATGTGTGCTCATAAATAAGGAGGGAAAAGAAATAATTAGCTCAATGTTCATAAGAGCTTCTCTTATGAATAAGAAAGAGATAAGTGATAGAACTATAATCTACAATCTACTCTGATAGTATATTTGCATCACGTCTTAAGCTTTGTTTAGTATTTTAACATGCTGTTTCTTATTATATGTGAAGAATGCTGTGAAGTAGCATGTCAACGTTTTGCAGATGAATAAACTGATGTTAAAAGAGGTTAAGTGACGGATTTTGTACTTCCATTATCTCAAAAGTGCAACTAAAACTGCACTTAGGATTGCCACTCCTGTCTGGGGCCATGGCTTTGGTCCTATTTTCTGTAAGTCTCTGGATGACCTCTGTCCACCCGCTGCCTCTGAGTGCTCTCCTCTCCTTGGCCTTCCTCCCTGGTTTTAGTCCAACACAAGTCACCGCTCTTCAGAATCCTCATGAAACTTCAGGAAAATTGACTGGGTAGGGCTTGTTTCAGAATTATCCTCCAGCGATCTAGGGCTGATTTAGAATTCAGAGAAAGAAGC
>NC_037680.1:17005533-17038387 GCF_003255815.1 Theropithecus gelada
CATCCAAAGGGTGGAAGGCAAGGAGAAGCCAGACTATTTCTTCTCACTCTCTGTACTTGAGGTCGTATTTCTTCTCTGGTTTCGGTTCCTGTTGTGCAATCTTTGCCATGGTTCCAGCCTGGCAGTTTCAGCATTTCCTAAGCAGTTCCTTCTCCATGATTTCAGGTCCTGCTGAGGCCCCAACTCAGAGAATTCCATAGTGCCATAGCCTCTCTTTGACCTCCATTTCTGGTATGATAGAGACTTTCTGCTGTTGCTGAGTACTTCATATTTCCTTATTAACCTTTGCAACTCTTCCAATATAGGATATTAAAGAATCATATTACTGAAATGTTAAAAAGCATAACTGCCTTTAGATATAATTAAACAAACGGCTTCAAACAAAGTCACCATGGGCCTCCCTCTTTCTCCCTATTCCCGGACTCTTCTTTGCTCTTTTGCATTGTCTTTGCTGTCAGGTCAGTTCTTTCTACATAGTTGGAAAGGTGACTTGTTTGGCCCAAGTCTACATCCTTATGGCTCATAATCCAAATGAAAAAGAGATTATCTATTTTCCAGAGACCCTGTATTAAATCTCAAAGTTGAATTTGATTGATTGGCTAGAGGGTAGGGAGATGAAATTCTCTGGTCTTGGTCATTGGAGGAGGGTAACATGTTATTTCAGCCTCATTCAAGTTTTATACTCAAAAGAAGAGATACTGGACAAACAACANGGAAGTGATGGGTTTGCTTAGCAGTGTTTAAAATGGTTGTCATGGTAAGGGCTTTGAGGAATACAAGACCAGAGGTAGGCTGACCTTTTAGAATATTATTGCAGTATTCCAAAGATGAATAATCTTGGCCTGCGTAAGGGCATTGCCAGTAGGGACAGGAGAGACAAAGTAAACTTCGTGATGGCCAGGAAAGGAAGATAAAGGAAGAAGAAACTTGGAGTGATGATGGATAACAAACAGCATGGGTGAATGTTTCAAGAAAAGATAATACTTAAAACTAAATGAACTAAATGTTAAATGGTTAAACAAGACTGTAATATGACAGATCTGAACTATTGACCCCCCCCTTTTCTTTTTATAGACAAGATGATTATATAAATCTTTTGGCTGGCAAGGCATGATTACTCACGCCTGTAATCCCAGCACTTTGGGAGGCCAACATAGGCAGATCACCAGAGGTCGAGAGTTCGAGACCAGCCTGGCCATTATGGTGAAACCCCGTCTCTACTAAAAATATGAAAATTAGCCTGGCATGGTGGTACGTGTCTGTAATCCCAGCTACTTGGGAGGCTGAGGCAGGAGAATCACTTGAACCTGGGAGGCAGAGGTTGTAGTGAGACAAGATCGCACCACTGCACTCCAGCCTGGGCAACAGGGCAAGGCTGTCTCAAAAAAATAAAAATAAATATTTTTGTCCTTGTTGTTTTATTTTAAAGAAAGGTTTTTTAAAGAGAAGTTTAGGGTTTGCAGATAAATTGACAGCAAGGTACAGAGATTTCCCATACAACCCCTGCTCTCAAGCATGGATAGTCTCCCCATTATATATATATATTCCCTCCCAGAATTACAGTCTGCTACAATTGATAAACATTCATTGACACATAATTACTAGAAGCTCATAGTTTACTTTAGGGTTTACTTTTGGTGTTGTATTCCATGGGTTTAAACAAATGTATAATGGCATGTATCCACCATTATAGTATTATACAGAGTAGTTTTACTGCCCCCCAAATCATCTATGCTCCATCCCTTCACCTCCACCCCTCAGCCCCTGGCAACCACTGATCTTTTCACTGTTTCCATAATGTTGTGTTTTCCACAATATCATCTAGTTGAAATCATATGGCATGTAAGCTTTTCAGATTGGCTCCCTCCAGTTAATAATATGCATTTAAGTTTCTTCCATGTCTTTTCATGGCTTAGTAACTCATTTCTTTCTTGCGCTGAATGATGTTCTATTTTCTGCATGTACCACAGATTTTTTGTTTGTTTGTTTGTTCTTTTACTTATCAGTTTATATGCTGAATGACACATCTTGGTTACTTCCAAGCTTTGGCAATTATGAATAAAGCTAATAAACATCTATGTGCAGATTTTTGTGTGACTATAAGTTTTCAACTCCTTTGGGTAGAAACCAAGGAGCTTGATTACTGAATCCTGTGGTAAGATTATGCTTAGTTTTTTAAGAAACTGCCAAACTGTATTCCAAAGTGGCCCCAGATTTACCTTTCCCACCAGCAGCGAATGAGGGTTCCTGTTGCTCCACATCTTTCCCAGCATTTGTTGTCATTAGTGCTCTGGATTTTGGCCCTTCCAGGTGTGTAATGGTATTTCGTTAATGTTTTAATTTGCATTTCATTGATAGCATATGATATGAAATATATTTTTATATATTTATTTGTCATCTATATATCTTCTTTGGTGAGGTGTTTAGGTCTTTGACCCAATTGTTAATTGTGCTGGTTGTTTTCTTGTTGTTGAGATTTAAGAGTTCTTTGTAAACTTTGGATAATAGTCCTTTTTCAGATGTGCTCTTTTCAATTATTTTCTTTCACGCTTGTCATCTCATTCTCTTGACATTTTCTTTTGTAGAGCAGAAGTTTTTAATTTTAATAAAGTTCAGCTTATTAATTATTTCATAGATGATGCCTTTGGTTTCTATCTAAAAAGTCATCGCCATACCCAAGGTCATCTAGGTTTTCCTCTATGTTATATTTTAGGAATTTTACAGTTTTATGTTTTACACATAGTTCTATGATTCATTTTGAGTTAATTTTTGTGAAGGATGTAAGGTCCGTGTCTAGATTCATTTTTTTGCAGGTGGGTATCCAGTTGTTGCAGCACCATTTGTTGAAAAGACTATCTTTGCTCCATTGTATTGCCTTTGCTCCTTTGTCGAAGATCAGTTGACTATATTTATGTGGGTCTATTTCTGGTCCCTCTATTCTGTTCCACTGATCTATTTGTCTATTCTTTTGCCAATACCAGGCTGTTTTGATTAATATGGCTTTATAGTAAGTCTTGAAGTCAGGTAGTGTCAGTTCTCCAACTTTGTTCTTCTCTTTCAATATTATGTTGGAGATTATGGGTATAAATTAGTTTTTAAAAATACATGTCTCCTATTTCTGAGGGATACTGAAAAGCAAATCATATAGAATACAATGTCAAGGAATATTTTATTTTATGATTTTATATCTTACGGATATGTATATATACACACATATATTTATATGTACATATGTATATATTCTGAGGGAAAAACTCAAACTTTTTCCTCTGCTGTCTCACCACAACATTCTACACTGAAGACTTCTATGACCAAATGCATGAGGTTTTTTTCCTCCCAACACCAAGCAGCAGATACCATTAGGTATCTTCCAATTCAATTCAATTCTGATGCTGTCTTCCTGAAAATAATGTCAGATCCCACAGGTTGAGGGCCCAGTTCCACAAGGACTGTCCCCTTTTCAGACACCAGTTGCAAGTTTGGGCCTCCAGAACTTCTGAGCAGCCAGCTTCAAGTTGAGGTTTCCACAACTCCTCTTTGGGTTTGATTAATTTACTAAAGTGGCTCACAGAACTCAGGGAAACTGGCTTACATTTGCTGGTTTATTATATAGGATGTTACAAAGGCTACAGATGAAGAGATGCATAAGGTAAGGTATGAGAGAAGGTACACAGACCTTTCATGCTCTGCCTGGCTATGCCACCCTTCAGGAGCCTACACATGTTCATTATCTGGAAGCTCTTCAAATCCTGTTCTCTTGGGCCTTTTATGAAGACTTCATTGGATAGGCATGACTGAAGCATGGACAACCATGCAGTAATGTGATTGGACAAAAAAGGTTGCAATCTAATACTGATAGACTGAGTGGGGAAACCCAGTGAGGCCTATCTGTTCAGATTCTTCTTGGCCTCTCTGTGCAGCATTAATTCCTCTAGAATATGGGACAGGACCTCCTCTGAAACGAGGTCTCATGACCCTCCATCAGAAAGGTGGAAAAATGTTTTAGTCCTGTCTTGTGTAGGTGAAAGGTTTTCTGAGGTCTGCTCCTGATGCCAAAAGCACCATAACATTATAATAAAAGACTATTAGTAAGGGCTATGGGAATCATAAGCCAGGAGCCATAGATAAAAACTAATATATATAGATATAAAATAATATCACACATATTGATATATGCATATACATGCATTTCTATAGATACATATATGTATGTAAATAGAAGTAGATATTTATATAGCTAGCTATAGATATAGATGATTGTATTATTTCTTACATATATATAACAGTAAGAAATACTAATACCTATTATAAAAGTAACACAGGGCAGGGCCAAGATGGCCAACTAGAAACAGCAGCGTTTGGAGGCTCCCATCGAAAAAAACCATAATAAGCTTGTGAATACTTCACCAGCAACCAAGGCATCCAGATTCTCTCATCAGAACTGACTAGGAGGCTGGCGTGAACCACGAAGAGAAAGAAGAACAGTGTGGTGTGGCGGCCCACACGACAGCCCCATGGGATGGGGGAGTCCTCTCCCACCAGCCAAGAGAGGCAATGGGTGAGCGTGCTTTTTCCACAGAACTGTGCAACCCACCGATTGGAAGATCCCACTCGTGAACCCACACCACCAGGGACTAGCGTCCCAACCCAAGAATGCACAGACTCTTAGCCTCTCAATTGGAGGGAATCTGCTTAAGCCTACCAAACTCCTGGAGGGAGGGGTGACCAGCACTGGCTGTGGCTGCCTGCTGTCAAAGCTATTTGAGCTCCTTGGAGGAGGAGCAGGAGACAGCACTGGGATTCGCATCTGCCTAACACAAAGCTCCCTGGGCAGGAGAAGGGCGGCATCCATCTCTATAGTCCCAGGCTGTGCTTTTCCCCTGCTGGAGAAAGGGAGGCTGGACAGCTTGGTCCCAAGACTTGTCCCTCCCAGTCCAACACACTGGCTGTGGCAGTCTGTGGCCAGAGTGCCTCTTCAGGCCTGACCCTGACCCATCCTTCCTCACTGGGTAAGTCTTCCCCACCCGAACTCCAGTAACGCCAGCCAGAGGCTCAGGGACTGAACCCGAATCTCCCTGGGCCTGAGTCCCTATGGGGAGGGATGGCTGCAGTCTCTGTGGACCAGCAGACTTAGCCTTTCCTCTTGGTAGTTCTGAGGAATCCAGGCAGCCCAGACAAGTGGGTTCCCCCCAAGTGAGGCACTGTGTTCAACAGGTCCTGTTCCCCATGCCACCCAACTGGGTGAGACTCTTCAATTAGAGGTTGTCAGACACCCTATACAGGAGTGTTCCTACTGGCATCAGGCTGGTGCCCCTCAAGGTCAGAAGTCCCAGAAGAAGCAGGCACTCAACTTTGCTGTTCTCCAGCCTCTTTGAGTAACATCTCCAGGCACAAGAGTGAACCGGATAAATAGGTCCTGAAGTGAACCCCCAGCAAATGGCAGCAGCCCTACAGAAGAGGGACCTAAACACTGAAAGAAAAACAAACAAGCAGAAAGCAACAACAACAGCGTCAACAACAACAACAAGTCTCCACAAAAACCCTGTCCAAGGGCTAGCAGCCTCAAAGACCAAAACTAGACAAACTCAAGAAGTTGAGAAAATATCAATGAAACAATGCTAAAAACCCAGAAGGTCAGACTGTCTTTGCTCCTCCAAATGATTTCAATGTTTCTCCATCAAGGTCACAGAACTGAAGGGAGCATCAGATGGACAAATTGACAGAAGTAGGTTTCAAAAGATGGGTAATAAAAAACTACACAGATCTAAAGGAGCATGTTCTAAGCCAATACAAAGAAGCTAAGAACCTTGATAAAATGTTAGAGGAATTGCTAACTAGAATAACCAGTTTAGAGAGGAGCATAAACAATGTGAGGGAGCTGAAAAACACAGCCCAAGAACTTCCTGAAGCGTACACACGTATCAATCGCTGAATCAAACAAGTGGAAGAAAGGATGTCAGAGTCTGAAGACCACCTTCCTGGAATAAGGCATGCAGATAAGATTAGAGAAAAAAGAATGAAAAGGAATGAACAAAGCTTCCAAGAAATATGGGACTTCATAAGCAGACCAAACCTACAATTGATTGGAGTACAAGAAGGAGATGGAGAGAATGGAAACAAGCTGGAAAACACACTTCAGGATATTATCCAGGAGAATTTCCTCAACCTAGCAAGACTGCCAATATGCAAATTCAGGAAGTACAGGCAACATCATTAAGATACTCCGTAAGAAAATCATAATAAGATACTCCCCAAGACACATAATCATCAGATTGAAGATTAAAATGAAGGAAAATTGTTAAGGGCAGCCAGAGAGAAAGGCCAGGTCACCTACAAAGGGAAGCCCATCAGACTAACAGCAGACCTCTCAGCAGAAACTCTACATGTCAGAAAAGATTGCGGGCCAATATTCAACATTCTTAAAGAAAAAAAAAATTCAACCTAGAATTTCATATCCAGCCAAACTCGCTTCATAAGTGAAGGAGAAATAAAATCCTTTCCAGACAAGCAAATGCTGAGGAATTTTGTTGTCACCAGGCCTGCCCTGCAAGAGCTCCTGAAGGAAGCACTAAACATGGAAAGGAAAAGCCAGTAGCAGCCACTGCAAAAACACATCAAAATATAAAAATCAATGACACTATGAAGAAACTGCAACAACTAGTGTACAAAATAACCAAACAGCAGCATGATGATAGGGTCAAATTCACACATTATGATACTAACCTTAAATGTAAATGAGCTAAATGTTCCAATTAAAAAGACACAGACTGGCAAATTGGATAGAGTCAAGACCCATCAGTGTGCTGTATTCAGGAGACCCATCTCATGTGCAAAGACACACATAGGCTCAAAATAAAGGGATGGAGGAAAATTTATCAAGCAAATGGAAAGCAAAAAATAAGCAGGGGTTGCAATCCTAGTCTCTGACAAAACAGACTTTAAACCAACAAAGATCAAAAAAGACAAGGGCATTACATAATGGTAAAGGGAACAATTCAACAAGAAGAGCTAACTATTCTAAATATATATGCACCCAATACAAGAGCACCCAGATTCATAAAACAAGTTTTTAGAGACCTACAAAGAGAGCTATACTCCCAGACAATAACAGTGGAAGACTTTAACACCCCACTGTCAGTATTAGATCAATGAGACAGAAAATTAATAAGGATATTCAGCTCTGGATCAACTGGACCTAGTAGACATCTGCAAAACCAACAGAATATACATTCTTTGCAATGCCACTTGACACTTATTCTAAAATTGACCACATAATTGGAAATAAAACACTCCTTAGCAAATGCAAAATAACTGGAATCATAACAGCATCTCAGACTACAGTGCAATGAAATTAGAATGCAGGATTAAGAAACTCACTCAAAACCACACAATTACATGGAAATTAAACAACTTGCTCCTGAATAACTCCTGGGTAAATAATGAAATTAATGCAGAAACCAAGAAGTTCTTTGAAACCAACAAGAACAAAGAGACAACCTACCAGAATCTCTGGGACACAACTAAAGCAGTGTTAAGAGGGAAGTTTATAGCACTAAATGGCCCTATCAGAAAGCTTGAAGATCTCAAGTTGAAACCCTAACATCACAATTAAAAGAGTTACAGAAGCAAGAACAAACTAATCCAAAAGCTGGCAGAAGACTAGAAATAACTAAGATCAGAGAAGAATTAAAGGAGATAGAGACCCAAAAAAACCTCGAAAAAAAAAATCAATGAGGTCAGGAGCTAGTTTTTTGAAAAAATTAACAAAATAGACAGACTGCTAGCTAGACTAATAAAGAAGAAAAGAGAGAAGAATCAAATAGACACAATAAAAAATGATAAAGGGGATATCCCTCCTGACCCCACAGAAATACAAACTACCATCAGAGAATACTATAAACACCTCTACATAATAAACTAGAAACTCTAAAAGAAATGGTTAAATTCCTGGGCACTTCTCTCCCCCCGCTCAATTAAGACTAGACCAAGAAGAAGTGGAATCCCTGAATAGACCAATAACAAGTTCTGAAATTGAGGCTGTAATTAATAGCCTACCAACCAAAGAAAGTCCAGAACCAGATGGATTCACAGCTAAGTCCTACCAGAAATACAAAGGGGAGCTGGTACCATTTCTTCAGATACTATTACAAGCGATTGAAAAGGAGGGATGCCTCCCTAACTCATTTTATGAAGCCAGCATCATCCTGATAACAAAATCAGGAAGAGACACAACAAAAAAAGGACACTTCAGGCCAGTATCTCCGATGAGTATCAATGGGAAAATCCTCAATAAAATACTGGCAAACCGAATTCAGCAGCACATCAAAAAACTTATCCACCAGGATCAAGTTGGCTTCATCCCTGGGATGCAAGGCTGGTTCAACATACACAAATCAAAAAACATATTCTATCACATAAGCAGAACGAAAGACAAAAACCACATGATTATCTCAATAGATGCAGAAAAGGCCTTTGATAAAATTAAACATCTTTTCTTGTTAAAAACTCTCAATAAACTAGGTATTAATGGAACATATCTCAAAATAATACAAACTATTTATGACAAACTTATCCAACCAATATCATATTGACTGGGCAAAAGCTGGAAGCATTCCTGTTGAAAACTGGTACAAGACAAGGATGTCCTTTCTCACCACTCCTATTCAACATAGTATTGGAAGTTGTTGCCAGGGCAATCAGGCAATAGAAAGAAATAAAAGGTATTCAAATAGGAAGAGAGGAAGTCAAATTGTCTCTGTTTGCAGACAACATGATTGCATATTTAGAAAACCCCATTGTCTCGGCCTAAAAACTTCTGAAACTGATAAACAGCTTCAGCAAAGTCTCAGGATACAAAATCAATGTGCAGAAATCACAAGCATTCCTTTACGCCAACAACAGACAAACACAGAGCCAAATCATGAATAAACTCCCAATCACAATTGCTACAAAGAGAATAAAATACCTAGGAATACAGCAAAAAGTGATGTGAAGAACCTCTTCAAGGAGAACTACAAAGCATTGTTCAAGGATGTAAGAGAGGATACAATCAAATGGGAAAACATTCCATCCTTCTGGATAAGAAGAATCAATTTTATGAAAATGGCCATACTGCCCAAATTGATTCGTAGATTCAATGATATTCCCATCAAAATGCCATTGACATTCTTCACAGAATTAGAAAGAGCTATTTTAAGTTTCATATCTAATCAAAGAAGATCACATATAGCCAGGACAATCCTAAGCAAAAGGAATGAAGCTGGAAGCATCATGCTACCTGACTTCAAACTATACTACAAGTCTACAGTAACCAAAACAGCATGGTACTGGTACCAAAACAGACATAGAGACAGATGAAACAGAACAGAGACCTCAGAAATAACACCACACATCTACAACCATCTGATCTTCAACAAACCTGACAAAAACAAGCAACAGGGAAAGGATCTCCTATCCAGTAAATGGTGCTGGGAAAACTGGCTAACCACATGCAGAAAACTGAAACTGGACCCCTTCCTTACATCTTACACAAAAATTAACTCAAGATGGATTAAAGACTTCAACGTAAAACCCAAAATCATAAAAACCTAGAAGAAAATCTAGGCAATACCATTCAGGACATAGGCATGGACAAAGACTTCATGACAAAAATGCCAAAGGCAATTGCAACAAAAGCCAAAATTTACAAATGGGATATAATTAAACTAAAAAGCTTCTGCACAGCAAAAGAAACTATCATCAGAGTGAACAGGCAACCTAGAGAATGGGATAAAATTTCTGCACTCTACCCATCTGACGAAGGTCTAATATCCAGAATTAACAAGGAACTTAAATGAGTTTATAGGAAAAAAACAAACCACCCCATCAAAAAGGGGGCAAAGGATATGAACAGACACTTCTCAAAAGAAGACATTTATGTGGTCAACAAACATATGAACAAGTTAGGACCAAAAAACAAAAGCAGATGGACACTAAAACAACAGGTATAAAATGGAAATGTCCCTGACAAACACGTATGGTCACCCTACTTATGAGGTCAGAAATAGATTTTATGTTCTAATTGACTCTTAAGGAAATAGTTGCATTATCGCCTCTTCTTAAACTTAATTTATTTTTGCTAGGAATCCAGCACACATGGGCTTACACTCTACAGGCTGTTATGCAAACCAATGGTTTCTGTATGTCAATTGTGATTCTAGCATTGTGTCCTCTATCAGTGCCCCAGGAAGAGGGACTGCCTGGCTGTGAACATGTTCCAGATTGTGCTAGATATATTTTGCCAACCAGGCCAACCTGAAATGTCTAAGTCCATCTTTGGAGGAGAGCTCATCAAGCCCTGAGGGAATATAATTGCACTTCAGTTATCTTTTTCAAAATGTCAAATTTGAGATCCTCAAATTTTTCATTTAAAATGTGTGACTAGGTTAATATGAGGCAAGAACAGAAAATTTTGGTCTCTAGTCTTTTGGGGGCAAACTAGAATCTATTTCCCATTAGCCCACAGCTATTCTTATCAGGCTTTTGTCTTAGTTATCTTTTTTTCCCTTCAAAATGGTTGCTGAACAGAAGAATTAAAGGTTTTTCATGTCTTTTTATTATTTGTTATCTTTCTACTTCTTATATGAAGTAGTTAGAAGAACAAATATTGTAGATTTAGACCAATGTGACTTAAACTTCAGGTATATCAATATCCCTTGAATGTCAACATACTCAAATCACCTAATCCAGTTGGGAATGTTAATAATATCATGGAACTTGCTGTCAGGATTAATGAGATGTTCCAGGTAAAGAGCCTAGCACAGTGTTTAGCAATTAGTAGGTGGCCAATAATAAATGGCAGCTATAGTTATCAATGAAGAAATACACGATTTTAAGTAGGTAGGGCTGGCTGTGAAGAAAATGGTCACATAAGTGACTTCATACTCTATTTCAGCTTCCTTCCCACTCTCCCTCCTTCCCTCCACACACACCATGTATGCCATCTCCTATTGCCAGTACTTGGGACTCTCACATGCTCCTGGACCACTGTCTTTTCCTAGTCTAGCATCTTCTGTTCCTGGTTTATTTTCCTCATCTGTTTCCTTCCAGACCTCCCAGTCCTATGTCCTCTGCTTTTGCTTCCTGCCATGTGCAACCTTGGAAAGTTTCTGTTAATGTCATTTATGCCAAATGTTAAAGACTAACATCATTTTCCTATGCTAATCTTGCCAGGAGGTATTTCCATTTTAATGAAGGTCAACATCATAACGTAATTGAATAAAAGTGCAAAACATAAGTTGGAGGTATCAGCAATAGGGAGAGAAGAAGTATTTTCAAGAGATGGACTCAAGATAACAATAAAAATAATGAACAGCTAACATTTATTCAGTGCCAACTTTATTTTGCACTGTGCATTATATGCATTACTTCATTTAACCCTCACAACTAATAAATTAGTTACTATTATTATTTTTATTTTTCTAATTAAAAAAATGAAGCTTGGAGAGGTAAAGCAAATTGCCCAAAGTCATATACACCGAGTAAGTGAAGAAGACAGGTTTAAAACTCAAGTCCATCTGATTATTGTCATCTCTCTTACACTATCCCTTACAGGCTGAATTTTCACCAGGGCAGGTATCTACTGACCCTTCTTATAATCATTCTGTAGAGCCTACTGCAGTGCCTGAAACATGGTATAATATGAATAATATATATGAATAATATAATTATTATATTCATATAATAATATGAATAATATAAGTATGAATAAATATCTGCCTTGCTCATAGTCACCTCACCATACCTTTCTGGAATCACCTCTTGCTTGGAGGCCCTGCCTTGCTCCATATTCTAAGAAATCCAGACTGCTAGTAGTTCCAAATACACTCTTTTATTTTCTGTGTGTGTGTCTGTCATCTTGTCCCCTGTATCTGCAATCCCTCACTTCCCCCCAGTTTCTGGGCTAACTCCCATTTACCCTGAGAGTGGCAGAGTTCACGAGTGATCGTTCCCCATGAAGCACCATCATGCTGGCCTCATCTCTCATCCTCTCCCCACATGTTCTCTTCCCCTTTCCTACCTTGATTCAACTGAGCCAGGGCTATTTCTGTGTCTGTGTCACATATAACAGTGTTTATAAGGGCAGATATCTGACATGTTTTTCTTCTTTATTTTACCTGACTTATTTGTACCCCTTTTTAATCTGACTTTTTTTCTTGTACTCTTCTGGCCTAGCCTACTCTACCAATTCTGAGGTGCATTTTTTTTTCATATTTTAATACCTCTGATATTGTTATGCTGTCCAGTTGATAAAATCTTAAAATTATAATTGACAGTGGCTTTTTTTATAACTTGGTGAAACAAAAATAAGGGTTAATTTCCTTCTACAATCAACAGCACCTTTGATTTGATGAAATATAGTGATAGATGTTAAAGATCATATGAACGAATGAATGGCACTCACAGCCCTCCTTGAGTCACATTACTATGCCTACTTAAAACCTAGCTGTTCAGCATCACAGGCCTCATGGCAGGGCAGCAGTTGAACATTATTCTTTATTTATGCTAGGCTTTCCTAGTAAAGGTAGGGCAAATAATAAATCAGCTAAAATTGTTTTTAATCATTTCTTGCTGGAATGATGTGACCTGTTCCATATGTTTATCTTCCAGGTGAAATTGATCTTCAAATTGTCTCCAAAGTTCAGGCTCAATACCCAAGAGTTTGTATCAACAATGAAGTTGTTGAGCCAAGTGCTGAACAAATTGCCAAATACAAAGGTACCTGTAACTCCTGGTCCTCTACCCCAGATCCTATCCCAAAAGACTTAACTCAAATTGTTCCCTTGAATGATTAATAATATAGTTACTGTGGTATGCCTTTCGCAAGCTTAGTGGGAGAAGAACTGAATTAGTTCTTGGCAGGCATGACTAAACATCTCAAAATGTGAACAGTGAATAATAAACTCCCTTTTCTATTGACACTTAATCCATTCCCCAGTTGTCATCAATGATTACCTTTTGATGTTTATGCTTAGATAGAGATTCATTCATTGATCCAGAATTATTTAAACCAACCTTAAAGAGCTTATGTTTAGTGGGTTACAGTAAAAGTTCACAAACTTTTCCTGGCAAAGACCAAATAGTAAATATTTTAGACTCAGAAGGTCAGTCCAGTCTCTGTCACAACTAATCAACCTGCCATGTACCACAAAGGCAACTAAAAAAAGGTAAACTAATGAGCGCGGCTGTGTTTGAATAAAACTTTATTTGTAAACACTAAAATTTGAATTTCATATCATTTTCACATATGAAATAGCATCCTTCTTTTGTTTTTTTAAATCATTCAAAAACATAATGACGTGAAACATGAATAGCAGTGACACAAAGTCAGGAAGTAGAACAATATAAGTTTTTAGCTTGCGGTTCATACAAAAATAAGTAGCAGGCTAGATATAGTCCCTGGACAGTGGTTTGCCTACTCCTGAATTATACAAACATATCATCTCTTTCCAATTCACTTTCCATTGATAAAATTCACCAGTTGATTCTTCATTAATACTAAGACAATATAGCCTGTGTCTGCCCAGGGTTCTTGTAATTATTTCTTACTGACTCTTTCTTTCACCTCTAATTTCATTAAATACTAGAAAAAAAGCAGTATGAACTCTCTGGTCTCCCAGACATAAGAAAGAAAAATGTTCTTTCTATCTGTTTGTATATAACATTGATTACATTAAAATTATATATGGAAATGGGTTCCACATTTGCAATTAAAATTGATGGTGTGTCATCTCTTCTCTGTATTTTAGAGCTTGTAGCCAAGACATCAAACCTTGAGAATGTAAAGTTTGCTTGGCATAACGAGACATCATCTGAATATCAAAGAAGAATGTTGGAGAAAAAGGAGGTTCAAAAGTGGGACTTTATTCATATGATTCAGGTAAGAATATGTATTATAAAAAGAAGACTTTTCATATATATATATATATATATATATATGTGTGTGTGTATATATAATGAATACCTACTATTCTAACTTTTAAAAGGAAAATGAAAATCTTCTGATTTCTAATTTTACAAGTGACTATGATCTGCCCAAATAAATGATGAAGATGTTTATAACACTAAGATTCTCTTTAACATTCAAAAAACCAGTTTTCTCTAATCAAAATACATCTACAGTTATCCATTGTTAAAAATGTTGGCTTAATTCTTATTTCTTTTTTTGAGATAGGAGTCTCACTGTGTCACTCAGGCTGGAGCATGGTGGCATGATCTTAGCTCACTGTAGCCTTAACCTCCTGAGCTTAAGCAATCCTCCCACTCCAACTTCCTGGTTAGTTGAGACCACAGGTGTGCACCGCCACACCCAACTAATTTTTTTATTTTTTGTAGAGCTGCGGCCATACTATGTTGCCCAGACTGGTCTTGAAATCCTGGGCTCAAGTGATCTTCCCACCTCAACCTCCAACAGTGTTGGAATTATAGGTGTGAGCCACTGCACCCAGTCTTTAATTTATTTTTATATCATTGAATGTTTATATAGAGATTTGAGAATGATAACATCATAACATATTCTCTAGTGACTCTAAAGGTTTGGGTGGACCAATGTCCCAGAGTGTTTCTGTAGTGGACATATCGTCGAAGGAGCAGATTAAATGATGCCTCAGTTCAATAAATTTGTACTTCCATCATCCAGATCCAACAAACTGACTCACACATGTTATAGAAAAGGAGTGACTATTGAGTAGATAACATGGGGCTGGATTTCCAGAGATAACTAATATTTCTGAATAGCATAAGGGATGTATGGGTTTTGGAAGCTGGTTACCATTGGGAAATGTACATATTTTGGCAATACCACTTGATTAACAACAAAACACTATTTTTCTTCCTGGTCTACGATAGTCACCCCAAAAGAATAAACTTACTACAAGTCAAAGGAAGAAATACTCCGATTTTGTCATATACAGGCAATTCTATGTCTCTGCTTCTTTAGCTGATGAAATCTTTTGCCTGTCAGGTAGTACTTTTCACTGTCCAGGATGCCAAGATATTTCTCTACCAGATTTGCTTTTGTTCCCACTTCCTCACATAACTGTTTTATAACTCCCCTCTCTCCTTACTACTCCTGCAGTCTCTTCCAGATCATTCATTCTGAACCGATGACCTCACTTCACAATGCATAGAGAAAATAGAAACTACGAGATAGAAACTCATTTTTCACCTACTAACTTTGCAAACATAACTGCATTTGTGCACCATCTCCTTCTTCCATCTTACTGCAAAAACCTCCTTTTATCAAAAAACACTCCCTCTGCTTAACCCTGGATCCTATTCTTTTCTCTGTTATAAATGTTTTGATTTCGGGAATCAACTTCTCTTTCCTATTTCTCTTAAAACTTCCATGTTTGTTCCTTCTTTCTTACAGCAATTCTGTTTCCCTCTGCATCTCTATCCTGTTCTTCTCTCTCCATCTCTGTCTACGCCCCATTTTTCTGTGCAGCATCTGTGCCTCTCTGTTACTCACTATAGTCCTCACACACTCATGATACTTTTACAACCTCAATGTCAATTCAGAAAATTTCACTGTCTTTGAGAAAAATTTAAGGGATCTTCTATGGGCCACCTCTGCATTTCTATCCAGGTCATATTGCAGATTATTAGTCATCATATTGATTTGCTATATTTGGGTACCTGCCTATGGTCCCTGTGGTGGAAAATGTGGAGTGTGGTCCCTAAGGTACCATGAGCCATGCACAGGTCAGGTCCATTTTATTTCATTCATTCATATGAAAGAGGCATAGCTAAAGTACTTTTCTTTTGTGCAATGAGTTCTCTAAGGACAGGCTATTTGGAACATTGAATTCTTGTCCAACAAAGATGAAGATGAGATATAAGAAGTGTCTATGGGGGTGGGGTCCAAAGATGCAAGCCATGGGGAACAATTTCCCATTGTCAATACCTAAGTCCAAGCTCTGTGTTGGGTGGAAAGGCCTGTACTTCACTAGAGATTGGTCCATAATTATTAAAAATGGGTGGCCTGACCCCTAAACACCCTGTGGCCAAGCAGATAACCTCATGCTTTATTTAGTCCAACTTCCTACAGAATCTGTCATCATCAGAGCCTGTCACATTTTCTGTGATTTTAAAAAAGCATCTGTGAGCATATGGAGAAGCTAGTGCAAAGGGCTTAATTGTAAAGCAATGGTCCATGAAATGGGATCCGTTTTTATGGTGCCGAAACCATTTTCTCCCAGAAGAACTGCAATTCACGAATTATAGAATAGGCATAGGATTCATGTCCCCATGTGGAATGGTGACTAAGTGTCTCCAGCTATAAATGTCTATGCTATGGAAGCCAGAAAGAGTAAATTTAAAACCATTTGACTCTAGTCGAACAAATACCATACTTTTCCATTTCCCCAAATATTTTCTCACATTATTGTTCTATGTCTTCATGCAACGTCTTTTATTTTTAAATTTAAGTGTTTTCTTCAATAAAAATTAACTCAACTAGAAAATCAAACTTTCTAGGAGTATCTAGCCCAAGCAATAAAGACTTCAACATAAAGAAGCATCTCATTTCTCTTTTTCCTCATTTCTAGATGCTGTATTATGTAAAAGACATCCCAGCTACCCTGAAATTCTTCCATAGTCTCTTAGGTACCAATGCTAAGATTCTCATTATTGTTGTGTCAGGTAAGTTATTTTCATTCAGCCTGAATTTAAAAACAGCAATAGTACATGTATGCATGGACCCCTGTGTTTGAAAGAAGCTTATGTATTTTGTCTTCATTATGAAATTCTTGCCTTGGCCTCTAATCATCACCAGCTAATTTTCACAGTATTAGGGAAGTTATTCACAACAGTTCTCAATTTAGAAGGTATAATGGAATTAAACATTTGTTTACTTCTTTCTTTTGGTAAAATATGTCTTTCTCTTCTATGTAAGAATCCTTTTTATAAAGCTTAGAGTAAATTCAACTGACAAAAGATTTTAAATGAGACTAAAAATAGTAAACATTTATTTTACCTACTTTGTGCCATTTGAATGTTTCTTTTCCCTCTGTGATGTTTATTAATAAATAAAGGTTTAAGTATTTCAGATATCATCAAATTTAATTAACTTGCATTCTTACAGCCATGATCAACACTGCTTGCTATAGGTTTTTTCAAATGCCTATCAAAAACAGTTCATTTGTTGTGTTTTGTGTTGGTGTTTTATTTCTAGCGAGGCATGTGAGCATGACCAGTTGCTGGCAGGGATCTAGTATCACACAGAGAACACAAGTAAACATTTTTAGATAATGAAACATTGACATTGTTGAGGACAGTATTTATTACTTCTTTCATTCAGCAATCTTTATCGATTGTCCACCAGTACTTATGGGTTGATTTTAGATACACAACAGACTCTGTCTCCCTAAAGTTATACCAGACCCCATACTTGGGCACTGTATGTCAAAAAATTGATTTGTTCTTAAACATGAAGAATTGCTTTAAAGATGGCAAACATGGTTATAGCTTGTAATCCTGGGTTTGACCTTATGTGAAAGTTTGGCAATAGAGAGCTCCTATACACAACCTCTCCGCCAAGGGAACATTTAGATACACTATTTTTATCTCTAATTCATTAAAAATACTCATTCATGTGGGAGAGGTCTCACTTCCCATTTAGAAGGGCTTATGGAAACTGGATTCATCTTACTAACCTCTCTCTGAACTAATAAAGTGCTATGAACTGCATTTAGAATTGCAAAGTAAACTTAGTTATCAACATTGTAGGCAGCCTATTCTTGATGATATTCATCAATCATACAGAAAAAGTATTGTAGACAGAAATAACAATTCATTGAGAAGTCATATATTTTTTATCTTAGAATATGTTTCATTTCAATGGTAGATCTAATCTTTTATTTATATTTGGTTTATTCCAACATATTTTCAGAAGTTAAGTATCTGAGCACCCAAAAGTTAGCTATCTATGAGTGTATATTACCAATAAGACAAAGCCAGCCTGAAGTTTAGAAGGGAGCATGAATAGTCCACATGTAACTGAGAAGTGACTAAGTGCCCTTATGGCTACAGTATTCTGCTGGCTGTATCATGAATGAATTAATTGATGATTATTGGCATCAAGAAGCTTGAAGACCAAAATGAACTCAATGAAATGTGTTGTATGTTAATACATGGAGCAAGAATACTGAGGCACTTCTAGCTATGTGAATTTGGTCTCTGCATCTCAGTTTATTCAAGGGCTATTTCTGGATAACCATATCTGCATTATGTTACATCTTTTCATATATGTGGTTCATGAGTACCATCTGTAAATAAACATTCATAATTTAAAAAATCAAAAGAAAGGGAGTAAAGACTCAAACATCAGTTAGCTTTTTTTGAAAAGTATTTTGAGTCAAAAATTATTTAATCAATGTATTTGATGATGGAAATGTTTTATTCACTTTCTCAATATGCAGTTAACAATTCTTCATTACTGCTTATAGCACAGGAGACAGCTATTCCAAAGAGGAAAACATTGTTAATAGACATAAGAATGCAATGAATAACATTTGACAGATTATTAAAGAGATTTTGATGATCTCCTTCCTTTACCATATGCACTTCTTAGAAGAGATTTACACAGCTATAGCCATCCATTTTTTCCTAAAAGAAAAACCACTTAGCAAAAGTAGAAGAAAGATTTAGATATTTTATTTGGGGTTTTCTGCTTCTCTTTCTCCTAAAGCTAAGAATGTCTTGGCTTTTTTTGCCTCTATTTGTCAGAATGCTAAGTAAATAAATTAATTAAATATAAGTTAATTTTTTAAAAAACCCGCTTTTCACATTAATGATTACTTTGCAGTGAAAAATAATTCTACCTGAAAAGAGAAATAGAATTGTGAACTATGTTGATCATTGTCATCAATTTAGTATAACTGGAATGCCCCCAGATTCTCCAGTCCTATGGGCATGTCATACTTAACTCTTAAACATCCAGAGTAAATGACGGAGCTCTCATTTCCAGTAACTTGGGTAATCCATTCCCTCATCACCATTCCTTTACTCCTGAGGATTCCTGAGGTCAGACTTAATTGCTCCTGATGATTGCCATCCACTGCCTGCTCCAAGTTCAACTTTTGATTTCTTCTCTCTAAATCTTTCATGTACTGCAACTGCCCTTTCTCATCTTATTTCACATTGCCCTAAACATGGACATAGTCCTACCTCCTTCCTTCTCCAAAACACCGTTCTTGCTTTTGACAGATGTTGAGACCTGTGGGGGAGAAAGAGGAACAAAGAACAGAATTCAGCATTAAGGTCCCACTGTGACTCTTTCTCACCTTTCTCTTGCTCAGTCTGGACTCCCTTCCATTGAACCTGCTCTCATAACTTCTCTCAGCCTTCCCTCATATCCTCTTAGTTCAGTGCTGAGATGCCACCTCCTCACTTTCTGTTGCAACCCTCTTTTTTAAGTTTTATTTTAAGTTCGGGGGTACATTTGAAGGTTTGTCACATAGGTAAACGTGTCCGGTGGCAGGGGGGTTGTTAAACAGATTATTTCATCACCCAGGTATTAATCCCACTACCCAATCATAATCTTTTCTGCTCCTCTTCCTCCTCCCACCCTCCTTCCTCAAGTAGACCTCAATGTCTGTTGTTTCCTTCTTTGTGTTCATCAGTTCTCATCATTAAGCTCCCACTTATAATTGAGAACACGCAGTATTTGGTTTTCTGTTTCTGCGTTAGTTTTCTAAGGCCAATAGTTTCTGGCTCCATCCATGTCCCCAGAAAAGATATGATCTCATTTTATTTTTTTATGACTGCATAGTGTTCCATAGTGTATATGTATCACATTTTCTTTAACCAGTCTGTCACTGATGGGTATTTAGGTTGATTCCATGTCTTTGCTATTGTGAATAATCTTGCAATGAACATTTATGTGCATGTTTCTTTATGATAGAATGATTAATATTCCTCTGGGTATATACCCAGTAATGGGATTCCAAACTATACTATAGGGGGGTACAGTAACCAAACAGCATGGTACTGGTACAAAAACAGGCACATAGACCAATGGAACAGAATAGAGAAACCAGAAATAAGGCCACACACCTACAACCATCTGATCTTTGACAAAGCTGACAAAAACAAGCAATGGGGAAAAGACTTCTTATTCAATAAATCGGGCTGGGATAACTGGCTAGCCATATGCAGAAGATTGAGGCTGGACTCCTTCCTTATACTCTATATAAAAATCAACTCGCTATGGCTTAAAGACTACCCAAAACTATAAAAACCCAGAAGACAACCTAGGCAATACCATCCTGCACATAGGAACAGGCAAAGATTCCATGACAAAGACACCAAAAGCAATAAAAACATTAGCAAATGGCATCTAATTAAACTTAAGAGCTTCTGTACAGCAAAAGAAACTATCAACAGAATAAACAGACAACCTACAGAAAGGGAGAAAATATTTGCAAACTATGAATTTGACAAAGGTCTAATATCCATCATCTATAATGAACTTAAATTTACAAGAGAAAAACAACCCCATTAAAACGTGGGCAAAGGACGTGAATAAACACTTCTCAAAAGAAGACAGAGATGTGGCCAACAAACATTTGAAAAAAAGCTCAACATCACTGATCATTAGCAAAATGAAAATCAAAACCACAATGAGATACCATCTCATACCAGTCAGAATGACTGTGTATTAAAAAGACAAAAAATAACAGATGCTGATGAGGTTGTGGAGTAAAAGGAACACTTATACATTGTTGGTGAGAGTGTAAAATGGTTCAACCACTGTGGAAAGCAGTATGGCAATTTCTCAGAGAGTTAAAAGAAGAACTACCAGTTGACCCAGCAACCCTCTTATAGAGTAGTTTAATTCCCTTTTATTCTATTTCTGTCACCTAGATAAACCTGTGCATACATGAACTTGGCTTAACAACAATACATTTCCCTGAGATAAATTATTTTGCTCCCCTCCCTGAGATGAGCCTCATCTCATTCATAAAGCATCAGAAGAAGAGTTCAGTTCATGTCTGTCTCCCTCAGATAAGGTATATGATGAAGGTGACTGTAGTTTCCTATTTTTAAAAAATAGCAATAGTTGCTTTGTTATATTAACATACCCAATACAAATATATTGGTTAGCTTTTGGAAAAATAGATAAAATCTAGTTTCCAACATTGGGAACAAATTTGATCCCAAGAAATTTCCAATCAGACATTTTCATATTGATGTCAGTGAACAAAATAATTCTTTAAACCCCATTTTTCATTTACTTAACAGATTGAAACATTTCCTAAAGTTGAATATTGACCTAGAACTTGGAATATCTATACCACATTGGTTTGCACTAGGCTCTGTTTTTATCAAGATTCTTTGGGTCACTTTCTCAATGGAATTTGCCTCATAATTACCTAAAAGGGAAGATGCTTCTGTGTATGTTCATTTGTTGCAGGGTAATATTGTCATCTGTAGCTGCTCTGCAATGCACAAAACTGAGTACTCATGGTATATAGGGAGGCATATAGGGAGATTCATCTCTGTTCCTAGATCTTTGTAAAAACTTTGGCATAGAGACAATACTCAGTAAACATGTTTTAATTGAACTGACTAATTGTTTATTATTTCTGCCCCATGATATCAGAACTACAATAAGCTCTGAACATACATCCAAGGAAAAAGAGTATATTTCAGCTAAAACTGACTTGATGAAATCAGAGAACACAGGAATTTCTGGATATTTGCAGATGGAGTTTAATAAATAGGAATCAAAGACTCAATAAAAAAGACACACACACACACACACACACACACACACACACACACAGAGCAAATGGAAGCAGCCAGCCAAAGCAATGAAGAACAACTAAAACTAATTAGGGAAAGAAAAATAAATTGAAATCAGAATTAAATGACAACATTTACTGGTCAACTTATTGACATTTATGTTGCTTGATGGAAATCAACCTTTCCTCTGTGTTTGTAAATATCTATTACAGAATTACCCCAACTCAAGAGATAATCATTTAGTGATAACTAGTAGAAGTTCCTGATAATGGAGATGAAAGAAATTTGATCTGGGGATAAAAAAGAAGAGACATAAGAACAAGAGAGTTGGATTTCTTAAAAAAAATGTGGAGTATCCCCCACTAAAATTGTATCAAAGAAATGTTTTTTCTGCAAATGTTATAGCCAAACATCAATTGGGAGGGTTGCTATTTAAAAGGCAGCCTGTCTGGTTAAGGGAGATGAGCCAGAAGGAGATCACTGAAGCTTTCTGTGTGTCCTCTCCTTACCTGAGTAAGGAAGGAGGCAAATCATTGTGTGTTATTTTTAATGCAGTGAAAAAAAAATCTGGTTTATATCATGTTGAAAACAAAAGTAACACCATATGTTGTGCCCACCGAGAGCCATTATAATGCATCAATCTGGAAGTGCATAATTGCTCAGCTCAGAAATGGCACTAAGTCACATCACTGACACCAGCACATTTTCTGCAGTTAGTGTTTGGTTCTTTTTTCTCTGCCAGGTTAAAAATATAATAATGATGTTAACAGAGCCTCTCTTCAGCCACTGAAATGCTGATTTTCTTGTAATATCTTGTTTGCCGGCAAACTCTTATTTAGGAAGACAATTCACTGTCTTTGGAATAAAATATTTTTTAATAAATACTCACAACCCTCATTTATTTTCATTGAATGGAAGTTTTATTTTTTCTACTTCATTCCAATTCCACCTTCTCCTAGAGCATATCCTACAGTTACCTCCCCCTCTTCTGAAATATAAGTAGAACATCAATTATCCTAGGCTATTTATTATTTAGCCTATTCTTTGTCTTGGTTCATCTCTTGGGTTGAATTAAATCTGGGAACTTTAGCTTAATCCATGCATGAGAGTCAAGGGTCTTTGAGCATTCTATAACCATATGCAGAACTGTGTGGGTATGTATTGTTTGTGTATTTTTCTGGAGAGTCAGTTACTCTCACTAAATCATAAAGGGGACTTGGGAACCAAAAGTAGCTCAAGACATTTAATCCTAGAAGCACAAAGAAAGTATAAGTTGTCTCTTATACTGCTTTTGCCAAATCCAGTTTAACACTTCAGTAATGTTAACTAATGTGTCATGGTTCTAAGGGCCTTTACTTTATTAGCTCAGTGAATCCTTGTAGCAGTCTATGAATGGATTATATTATCACCCCTGTTTTACAGATGATAAAACTGAGACACAGGTTCATAAAGTTGGTAAGAGGGAAAGCCAGGCTTCATACTCAGGCAATTGGGTTTTAGAGACCATGCTCTTTATTACTGCCTGTACTGACTGTGTATGTAATATGCATGTATTAGAAGGTCCATAAATAGAAATTCATTATTATTGTAGATTTCTGAATAGCAGGTTTGCTTTTTTAGTCTCAAGATTACGATCAGTGGAAATACACTAGCAGACTAATTCATGTATTTTATAAGCACTTATTACACATCTTTCATCTGCTTACCATTGTGCAGTAATTCACTTAAATTATCTCATGTAATGCTTGTAGTTGCATTCAAGGTAAGTAAGATAATCCGCATTTTACAGATGAGGAAATTTAAGTTCTGAGAGGCTCATCTCACAAGCCTCATCTCGTTCATAAAGCATCAGAAGAAGAGTTCAGTTCATGTCTGTCTCCCTCAGATAAGGTATTCCGTAGCTTCTCTGCAGGATTCGAATTTCAATTAAATACTACAAACATTGCTAAAGGGTATTCTGAACTTGGGGACAATATTTATAGAAATCCACCTAGTTATTGTCAGTCCAAGGCAGCATCATTTTTTATATAGGGAAGAGAGTAAAAAATCATTTATTTGAGTAAATCATCATTACTGTGCTCTTTTTTTCCATTTTAATTTTTACTATTAAAGACTCTTGTCTGAATTCCAGACTAACAACTACCTTTCTCATGTCACCACCTGAATGTCCACTAGGTATCTCAAATCTATATTCCTGAAACCAGAGGCCTGATGATACAAAATTGCTCATCTCTCATTCTTCTCCTCTGCAATAATGGCAATTCTATCTTCTCAGGCCCCCACGCAGAAATCACTGGGGTCATCACTGATTCTTCCCATTTACCCATATCCTACATCCAAACTGTTGGCAAGCCTTGTTGGATCTAGGAGTATAATACATAAAAACTCCCACCACTTCTCTTCACCTCCCAGCTCGCTGGTCTATGGGACCTGCTGCCACCTATCCCCAGGTGATTATAGTAGCCTTCTCACTGTTCTCCCCACCTCTGCCCTTATGCTCCAGTACTCTCTTCTCATCTGTGTGGCCAGAGTGACCTTATTAAAAGCATATTGAGTCATCCTAATGTGCTGTTCCATACAGAAACCATGTTTTGGTAGTGAAGTTGAAACTGAAATTAATTTAAATGAATGCAACTTAAAATTCAGATCTTCAGTCACACTTGAAACTCAAGTCCTAAGCCACCTTTCAAGTGCTCCACAGCAACAAGTGGTGAGTGACAATCCTGCTGGACAATGCAGATATAGAACGTGTCCATTGGTTCAGAAAGTTCTATCAGACAGCATTATGGTGGTTTCCCATTGGGACCCAAGTGATCTGGTGCCTTCATCCACTCCCCACCCCTAATCCCTCCAACCTCATCTCTTTCTCCTCTGCCCTCACTCATTCAGCTCCAATTTCACTGGCTTCCCGGCTAGTTCTTTAATGGGCCAAGTATCATCCTGCTTCAGGTCCTTCGCAGCTGCTCATCTGTCTCCTGGAGTCATCTTCCCCCTGATCTCTTCATGGCTTGCTGTCAGGTCTCTGCTCAAATGTCAGGTTATTAGAGAGATTCTGTGACCACCCTAGTTAAAACAGCAACCCATCAAAGTCTTTAACTCTCTTAGCACTTACTCAGATTACTTTTTCATTTAGCATTTATCACCATATATTTACTTATTTTTCTCTCTCCTCCCGTACTCCTTGAAATATAAACTGCACAAAGGACAAGATTATTATTTTGTTCTCTTCTAAGCATCTAGTGTACTTTCTGGCAGACTGCAAATGAAAGAAAGAATAAATGAAAGCATGAATTGTGTTTTATTGCACAGGAAGCAGTGGCTGGGACAAGCTGTGGAGAAAGTACGGATCACGCTTACCCCAGGATGACCTCTGCCTATATGTCACATCAGATGACCTCACTCAGATGCTGGACAACCTAGGGCTTAAGTATGAGTGCTATGACTTTTTGTCCACCTTGGACATATCTGATTGCTTTACTGATGGTAATGAAACTGCAGACCTGCTTTGGGATTTTTTGACTGAAACCTGCAACTTTAATGCCACAGCACCACCTGATCTCAAAGCAGAGCTTGTGAAAGATCTACAAGAGCCTGAATTTAGTACTAAGAAAGAGGGGAAGGTTCTTTTTAATAATAGTCTGAGTTTCATAGTGATTGGGGCATAACTATCAATCACAAAAGTATATTCAAAAATTATATTTTGAACAACTCTGATTGCTCATTGATATCCATATTAAAATTACAAACACCTACATTAATGTAGATAAAGCACTGTTTGGATATGAGAAGTAGTGAATTCCAAGACATTATTGGACTTCCATTTGGAATCATATGGGACACTGCTGGTCTTATCCTGTCCCTCCTCCAGGAAGAGAGACCACATGCAGGCTCAACATAACATAACCTAGAAAAATTAGATGACTGAATTTCTATGGCATATTGATAATAAAATTCATTCCATTTGTGGATTGTCTGAAATTTTTCTAGAATAATAATAAAATATATACTATAGATTCTTTATTAGTGAAGTATGCACTTATCAACACTTTGAACACAAAGCCTGTGTTACTGATTTGGCCATTTTATGAAGAAATATTTCTCTTTGTACATTCTTCTATTGTACTTTTTATCTCATTTTTATTAATTTTTAAGAGTAAGCACCTTTAGAATATTAAAAATTAATTCTTTATCATGTGTTGTCATTTCTTCCCATTATGTTTCTCTTGTAATTTTGTCTGTGAATTAATAGCTTTTTGTTTATATTTTTGATATACTGAAGTTTTCTATTATATTCAGCCAAATTTTTTAAAGTCTGGGCTTTGACACATTTTAAAAGACCTTCTAAAACCAAGGTTTTAAAATACTAGCATTTTATCAAAATAATATTATAGTTTTGCTTTTTTAAAAAAATGTAATCTTTAATATGTTTGAAATTTAGGTAAGTATAACAGTGAGAACAAACTGTTTCCCCTCAAAATAATAGCCAGATATATAAACAAAATTTATTGAAGAACAAAAAAACACAAAACTAAAACCTGTTCTAGCTTAAAATGCACCTTTTACCAGATTTCTAGGAATTGCGTAAATGCAAGGTTCTAGCAAACCTTCAATGCATTTTGATACCTTATAGTTTCTTATGTCACTCTTAAGACCTCCTGTGAGACCAAGAGTCATTTGGACTGTAGGATTTCAGGGGGGTTTTGAAAACATATTTGATGTTTCTTATTTTTAATAATAACCCTCTATCATTTTTTACATAAATAGTACATATCTTTAGATAAGTAAATAGCTAATTTAATAATTAATAAATAAATATTTTAAGTATGTAAATAATTAGTACTCCCTGTCAGAAACAAAACAAAAGTAAGGTTTTACTAAACAGCTCATGAGCCCTCATTCTGCCAATGAGGAAGCCTTCAACCTGGTGTGATACTCACTCTTTCATGTAATAGGGCTTCCATGTAATGCTGATGTATAATCACTCTAAAAACTTAAACGACCCCTCTCAATCACCTAGTTTATCCCCAGGGAATATACTGGCATAGAGAGCCTATTTACACTAATAAGCTACCAAGCTTTGTTGTTCATAATAAGTAAGACAGACTTGCATTGTTCTCTCTTTTTTTTTGGACAACTTCATCAATGCTTTTTGAATTATACGTTCCAACAAATGAAACGACAGTTCTCCAATCAGATTCCTGAGTATGAACACTGAATCATTAATCATACTGATATGTGCTACTGACAAAGGAAATCTGTGAGGCACATATGATTGATGGGTATTGGTCCATGAAGACCTGGAAGAGCTTCACCAGAAATATGGAAATCAAGACTTTACAGAGTCTTTTGTATAAAGCACACGTGCAAAAACAAACAAAAATAGAACTAACAATCCTATTGAAAGATGCAAAACAATTACAGTCCATAGATTGGTGTTTGTAAATATGGCCTTTTTCTCGTCCTTGTTAAACCTTTAGTATACAAGGATAAATAAATTCTCACCTGCTTAATTTTAATGCAATTGAAACACACAGCCGTTTTAAAGAGAGAAATTCCATGAAAACCTACTAGTTAGCAATGGGAAGCTAGATAAGTTCAAGGGATAAACCTATCCCTGATTTCTTCTTGCACTGTATGATATTACCAAAATTTGGGGCAGTCACACGCTGGCTTTTCAGGTTTGTTCTCGTGTTTCAGAAAAAAGTGCTCAGGGTGAATTTGGAATGTTGTTTTATGTATCATGGATCTCTCAGTGTTTAACGTGGTGCCTTGCATATGGTAAATGCTAAGTAAAGGGGCATCAATGAATTCTTTCCTTCTCAAACATTTATTTTGTACCTTGTGTGTTCATATTATTATTACAAACAGAGCTCAAGAAAGCCAACAAAGTTATGTGTTGCCATTAGTATGAGTGTAAACCTTAACTTATTTAGGACTCTTTCAGACACTTTTTTTGCACGTATTGTTAGGGCATATTGCCAAAACCCAAAGTGAAAGCATGATATGGAGCGCAGCATTTTAGGGTTTGATATTTGCTTATTATAAAAATTGGTGACTTTCTTAATTAAAAACCCTGCCATTCTGGGCCATAAAAATTAAGTAATTTCTAATGCACATCCATAAAAAGAGATGCAAAAGCCATAGAGAATACTAGATCTTAAGTCTGTGGAACTGCACAGACCCAAATGTATATTTAATGTATTTTAAATGTTTGTTTAATGGGAATAGCTTGCACATAATACTTTATTATTGAAATCATATTTGTATGTGTCACCTCATCAGAATGTTACTTCTAAGAAAATGTGAACTTCTTGGGAAGTCCCACAGTGGAGTGAGTGGATTAAAATAACCTTGTTAAATAAGGCTGAAAAGTCGGACTTAACTGGGTACAAATTCTGTTTGTATTAATTACTCACCAAGTGACATTAGGCACTTTATTTTCTCTCTATTCTCATATTTCTTCATCTGCAAAATGAAGTGAATCATAGTATCTACCTCAGAAGATGGTTATGAGAAACCCAGGAGTTAAGCTTCATAAATCTGCACATAAAGGGTTAGACTCATCAGGAATACTCAAAAATATTAGCCACTGCTGTTATTAGTTACTCATGGACACTCAATACAAAATGCAGAGTAAATAAAAAGTTTAAGGACAATTACAACTAAGGCCAGAGAGCTAGTACTTGTAGGATCTGGCCTAGTTTCTGACCTTGAGATTCTTAGCTACAGGAAGATGGCCTCTGTGTCTTTCAGAGCTAAGCTGGTCATCCAAGAGACCCAAGGTGCCTTCAGGATTGCACCATCCAAGCCCCAACTTAAGGGATCTGCCTCCCTTAGCTATCCATGCTCTAAGTGCCTGTGCTCAGTACCATGTGAAATGGCCCCATCTCAACCCTGCCTGATGAGACTATCCAGCTGGCACATGGATAGAAATCTATAAGCAGAAATTGATGAAATGGTCTTTCTGAAAATTATGAAATGCATCCATTAAAAATTCTCTTAAAAATTTGAAACTACAAATCTGGGGCAATGAGACATTCATTCACTTATTCGTGATATATACAGTTAATCAGTATCTATTGAGTTCCTCTTAGGTGTGAGGGACTTTTCGAAGCAAAGGACATATCACAGCAAAACAACAACAACAACAACGAAGTTCCAGACTTCATTGACCTGATTTCTAGTGGTTGAAATAGACAAAAAATAAATATATGCCAGATAATGATAGGTGATATTAAGAAAATAAAAGTAAATAAGGGGGAAAGAGTACCAGATGGTGTAATACTAAGTGGAGTGATCAGGGAAGCTATCTTTAAAAGAATGAGATTTGAACAGAGATTGAAATGCAGTGAAGGAGCAAACCATGCATAGAGTTGGGAGAAGAGCATTTGAAGAAGTGCGAATACAAAGGCCCTGATGTGGAAATGAGCTTGACATATCTAAAGGACAATAAGGAGGCGAGTTGGCTTTCTATAGTAGCTGAGCTGAAGGGTTCTAAGATAGATTCAAGTCTAGAGTCGCCACTGTGGGCCACATGTGGGAGGACCTCACTGGGTTGCCATGGTTTGAAGGTGAGGCATGGAACCAACTTGCAGATAGAATGAGAGATGCCAGGAGTGTAAGACCACATGGGCTTGGAATGGGAGATGAGCTTTGGCTGTCTCAAGGAAGGGTCCTTGCAATTTCTATTCCCATCTGTGTCTGACCTGAAAACAAATAACATTTTACTCCAGGTGTTAAATGTTATTTAACATCTTGTGGGTGTCTGCTTCTTGCCTCCCAAATGTCTTAGGTAGAGCAAAATAGAAGATCTTATTTGGTTCTCACCTCATGAATTAGAAAGATTATTTATTATTATCCTATTTCATAGGTGAGAAAACTGAGATACTAATACATTGAACAATTTAATCCAGCTCCCAAAGCAAGTTGATAACAGGAAATTAGTTAAACCCTATATCTACCGACTCACACTGTATGTCTACATATTGGACAAGTTAAATATGTGATCTTCATTCATCTTAGATGCAGAGTATGACTTCATAGAACTAAATCACCATTTCCCCCAAATATCCACTTGCACATTGAAGGGGATCTGATCATAAAAGGGAAGAAGAAGCAATCAGAGGATCAGAGTACTATGAAAAAAAATCACCTCCTTGAATAACGAGATAGGACTCTTTCTAAATACTACAATTCACTAACAAGTTCATTTTAAGCTTGTCATAAATATCTGATTTTTCCATCCCATTGCCTTGACTTTTGCCTGTATTTCGCTGCCTCACCTCCTACCAGGTCCCAGACATCACCAATTTCATGTTTAAATTATCATCCATACCCTAGCTCCCCTATGATTCCTAAACTGTGCAATACACATCCATAATACTCAATCAACTAATGCAGGATAGTTAAAGCTAAGGATCCTGTAATCCATTTCTCAATGTGATATACACCATAAAAAGGCAACTGCAGTAAAAGGGGGGTTGATTTAAGAGGCTCCCTGGGTAACGACAGTCACAATTTCTAAATGTGCCAAAAATTAATTAGGACTCTGAGTCAGATTGTAGTAATCTCTGTGGCAATGGATTAATAAATACAAGACACTGTTCTGGAGGCTACACTGACACACAGGGATACTCTGTATAAGCAGTGTCTTTCCATGATCATATTCTTCTCTTGAAGAATTATCTGTGTTTCCCGATTTGTCTTAATGATACTTGAAGGACTTTGCAAACAACCTGCTTAGGATAGAAAATGTTGAAATAAATCACAGGAGCCATCAGGTATAGTCCAAGTTTGGTGAGTTCTCCAAAGACATTTGCTATAGAAGATGCAGAAAAGTGTCAGTACCTTTATTTATGTTCTACAGCTAACTAATTTCATGCTAATTTCATTTCTGTACTGTGATTCCTTTTTCTGCATGTGTTGATATATGAGTTTCATGAGTTAATTCTCTGGTTTTCAATGCAGGCAGACTGGACATAAATCCCAGGGTTTTGTAGAAGAGGCAGTTGTTCCATGTTGCTTGTTATCAGCATGAGCACACTGCAGCCTTAGCTTATTTATCAAGATATTGCTGCCATGCTGCACATTTCCCAACAGACTTCATCTACCCCACAACAGCCTTTAATGGAAGGTGCATTACCCTCCTTGTGGTTTGTTTATAATTATTTTTATTAGGGTTTTTATTTCTCCAGGACTGACTGGGAGAAGAGTTTGGACTTATTCCTCATTGTATAAGTTACCCAGGCAAGGAAATTAGCCAGGGCTTACTAATCCAGGAGAAGCCTCATGGCATGAATTTGTTTGGGCAAGGTTGGCAACTTTTGAGTTTCCCATCTGTGTGTCCTAGGAATGGTGGAGCAAAAACTGGCTCTTCAGATTGGCTGCTTCCCTCTCTTTTCTTTGGCCAATCTAATTCATAGTTTCCAGCTTGAAAAGGAGTTAATCATGGAGGGAGATTATTTGCTAAATAAAACAGACCATAGGGGATTTAAAAGACCCCATTTTAATAATAGTTAACATTTATTGAGGGCTTATGATGTGTTGTACTAATGTTAAGTGTTTATAGGCATTATACAATCTAATCCTCAAAACAAGCTTATGAGTGAGTTAGTTACAATTTCTATTCCAGTTTCACAAAGAAGGAAACTGAGGTTTAAATTATATATTAAATTATATAATGTGTGCCACATTCTCACATCTGGAGGAGCCAGAATTCTGATACACACGAATTAACCCCAGGGCCATGTTCATAACCACTACATCTTGCTGCCTTTAATGTTGACCTTCATTGACTCTCTGTCCCTTTTCCTCCTCTTTAAGTTTCATATAGGAATTATCTCCTAGCTTCTTAATTTGTATTCTGTTTCCCAGGATGGATCTCACCTGGTGACTCTAGTATAAAAATAGCACCTGTTTGACTTGATCTACTTTGTCCCAAAATATATTATCTTCAAGAGACAAAATACATTATCTTCAAGAGGCAACTCCTGTATGGCTGTGGCTTGGTCTCTTGGGCAAGAGAGAACAATCCCAGCAAACTGATCCATTATTTTGAGCTTGTATAAACGTATCCTCAGTTACTGAGTATCTGATAACAAGAGCCTATTTTATTTTATTTTTATTTTTATTTATTTTTTATTTTTTGAGACGGAGTCTTTCTCTGTTGGCCAGGCTGGAGTGCAGTGGTGCAATCTCGGTTCACTGCAAGCTCCACCTCCCAGGTTCACGTCATTCTCCTGCCTCAGTCTCCCAAGTAGCTGGGACTACAGGCACCCGCCACCATGCCCAGCTAATTTTTTTTTGTATTTTTAGTAGAGACAGAGTTTCACCTTGTTAGCCAGGATGGTCTCAATCATCTCCTGACCTTGTGATCCACCCGCCTCAGCCTCCCAAAGTGCCACGCCCGACTGCAAGAGGCTTTTTAACAGCAAATATTGAGCCCAGTGTAGCTCCAGCTGGACAGAGTCGTGAGGTGAGGTGGCAGAGACTAGCCCCCTCTCCCTTCCTTCTATGGTAGTAGAATGTCTAATTTTTAACTAGCTACAAGCCTACCCAGATAAGACTACATTTCTTATACACCCTTGGAGTTTGATATAGCCATATGACTAAGTTCTAGACAATAGAATGTGAGAAGAAATAACACAATTTGTGGATCATGATGACAAAGGAAGAGATATCTTCTTCTCTTCTACTTTCTTTCCTTCTGGATGGCTGAAATGTTACTGTCGTAGTCAGCTATGTCAGATCATGCAGACAAAAACAGCAACACCCTTGGAAATGTGGAGGAACAAGGTACAAGGAGCCGCATCCCTGGACCTGACGGAGCAGAGTTGCCATTTTGGGGTGGACTACCTGCCCTCTGAGTGTTACTTGAGAGAGAAAGGGCATTCTACCTTGTACATACGATGTTAACTTTCTTAGAGTAACAGCAGCTGAAACCATGCCCAAACTACCATAGGTAGCTTAATCTGACCCACGTATTTCCCATCTGTTTCAGAATCTTTTTTTTTAATCTGCAAAGGAAGCCAAAAGAAATATTATGAAAATGGTAAAAAAAAAAAAAAAA
>NC_037680.1:17058167-17092894 GCF_003255815.1 Theropithecus gelada
CAACTCACAGTGAGCACTGATATCTTTTTAATAAGGAATCTGAAGCATTTCTGGGAGTTTACAAAATAAGGTAGAAAGTAGCCTGGGTGCGATGAACATAAAAAATAGAGGGAACACAAAGGGAACCTGGAATCAATGGGAAACTTCATTTTCTTTAATTAGCATATTTAAGTGAAGCTTAGAAGCTGCTCCTTCCCTGAAACATTGCATTTTATTAAAAGCTGTTTAGAGCTCATAACCATTCTGCTGATTTTCTCAAAACACGTTCTCCTTATAGGCCGGTGCTAAACTGTGCATATGAAATGAGCTCAGTTTAATGTTGTGTTAAAAGAATTTGGTCTTCAGAGCTGTCTCTCTTCTTAATAATATGTAATCATACTCCATCTATTTAGTTTTCATTTAACTTGCCCCATGCAGGCAATGAATCCAGTTTAATTAAATGTGCCTTTAAATAGTCGAACGGCACTCATCTGCACCTAGCAAGCCTCCCTTTCATCCTATTAAGACCCCCTTAAGATATAAAAACCCAATAAAGAGGCCATGTAAAATGTGTGTCTGATAATGCGAGGGAAGTCTGACATTTGCTCCATAGTTTAGTGAAACCTGCAGTAGATTTTGGGCACATTGTCACAGCTGAATGGAGCTGGTGTGGGGCCTCAGGTTCTGGAGGGCTGTATCTAGATGAATCGTCATAAATAGCACATTTGAAGATGAGCCGGTGATCTTCTGGGTTGGAGCCAGCAGCAAAGTAAGTGAGGCAACTGAGACACCAGACAGTTACCCAGGGGAGCTCTCAGAGGGTCTTTAAAGAGGGCCTGGCCTGTGCCTCTGGTCATACTCTCTGGGGACAATGGGTGGATGAGGCTGCAGCTTTCCCTATTATAAGATGTGCTAAGAGGGAAGGGAAACCCATCCTGAAAACTGAGAGCAGAAAATTAGGCAGTATTTTGCAGTCAAGAAGGGGTAACAGTAGAATACATAATTGTTACAGTGACCATCCTAATCTGAGTCCCTCAGTTAAGGACTGGATTCAGTTCAATCTAGCGCTTCATGATTCACGCAAGTAACACATTATTTCTCCAGCAACTGCCAAGTGCTAGCCCGTGTTACAGACCAGAGACACAACAAGCAGATGACAAGCAGATAATTAGATGGTGTCAGGTGGTGAGAAGAAAGAGAAGAAAAAGAATACATCTCAGGTGGTGAGAAGAAAGAGAATACATTAACCATGGAGGTTAATGGAGTGGGCAATTATAGGAGTGGGGTGGACATATTGTCAGTGGAGACCTCATTTGTTAGGTACAATTTGGTAAGCTCAGATTTGACACACTCCTGTTGGTTATGTGCTCAGGGCTAAGTTCTAGGGGCTTTTACATTGTATGTCAGAGACTGTCTACAATGTGTTACTCCATTGGTTGACTTAATTGATCGTGTTGATCGGTTGGGGCCCCCTTTCTTTATTTCTTTATATTGTGTCCTTCTTCAACAGCATGCAAAACAAGACTTTTTCCAGCTGTTCGCTCAGGAATTTTTAAATGCTACGTTTTATTGTTCTTTGTGAGTTCTAATGTATGTAAGCCCTACCTGCCTAGTGAGAAAATCAACTCTTTAATGTTGATAACTCAGCCTTTTAGTTGTCTACTTCCTACCCAGCAGGAATGCCTTTGTAATATAGGGTAACACAAACTTCAAACTGTAATATGATTTTAAAATTTATATTTTGGTACTTTATGCTTTGAAAAACTGACCTCTGTATCATCCCAATAAACCTGTGTGGTGAACAAAATCTGTAACATCCAGCTGTGTGGTCTTAGTCAAATTCATTCACTCATTTATTCATCCATTTAATAAATGTGATTTCAGTTTCATGATTACTTTCCTTGGAATTCAGCTTTCTCATTTATAATTTAGGGACATTAATGCTCATTTTGCATAATGTGAAAATGATATGGTAAATAGGTTAAATAACTACCACAATGTACATAATAGGTACACAGTAAATAAGAGCTATTTGTGAGTCCAAACATGTGTAGGATGATGAGTGGAAGCAGGAGATATGAGACGTCATGCAAAAGAAATAGCTAGAGGCCAGATCGTGATGGACTTAAAAACCTAATTGCAATGCGGGTCACTTGAAGTATTTTAAGCAAGGAAGTGGCGTGATCATATGATTATACTGGTGACTGCATAGAGAACGGATTAAAAGAAGACAAAAGTAGAAGCAGAAACACCATTTAAATGGGTATTGCATTGGTCCACGCAGGGAATGATGGTGGTTTGAGTGTGATAAAGGAGATGAAGGGAAGGCAGCAGACACACAAGGTACAGTTCAACAATGGAACGGACAGGACTTGCTAGTGAATTGAATCTGGGAAGTAAGGGAAAGGGAAGAGACTCCCAGCTTTCCAAGTTAAGCAATCAAATGTTTTCTGAGGGAAGTAACACTCAAGGACAAATAGGTTTGCCACTTAGTTTCCACATATCACACCTAGATTCCTAATGACAGCATCTGCCTAAAGCTCAGAAGATAATGCTGGATGAGAAAATAAGTTCCCTGACTTTAACATCCCATGGTATTTAAAGCCATGGGAGGTGATGAGATCACCTGGAGAGAAACTGAAGTGTGAGAAGAGAGGAGGACTCTGGTGAGATCTCTGAAGAACTGCACAGCTTCAAGGTTGCATAAAGGAGGAGAAAGTGAGTAGTGGCCAGTGGCACAGCAGAAAAATCACAGATGCTAGGAAGAGAGAGTGATTCAAAAGGAGGGTGGTTTTTAATTCTCTCAAAACTATCTGAGAGGTAAAGTTAGTTGAGGGTTTAGCAGAACAGAGGTCATTGAAGACCCTGATATGAGAAAATTCAGAAGACAAGAGGAAAAACCAGTTTGGAATAAATATGAGAATAAAGGGCAAAAAACAAGTGGAACTATTTTTTAGGAAAGAGTTATTGAGACCTACTACATTCCAGGCACTGCTGCAGATGCAGGGACTGAGCAGTCAATTGACAGTGTCTTAAGTTACTTCTGTTGTAGAGGGAAGACAGACAATAAACATACAAATAAATATGCGATATGTCAGCTGGAAAGAATAATGCAGCATTAAGCAAGACTTAAAGGGACGTAAAGGAGTGTTGAGTGGATATGGCTGTTGTCTTATCTAGGGAGATCAGAGAAGTTGGCCAGGGAAGTCCTCTCTTATGCTGAGGTGTTAGAGCACGGACCTATAGAAAATGAGAGACAGCATGCACTATGAAATATCTGTGAAGACAATAGCAAAGACTTGGAACCAACCCAAATGTTCATCAATGATAGGGTAGATTAAGAAAATGTGGCACATGTATGCCATGGAATACTCTGCAGCCATAAAAAAGGATGAGTTCATGTCCTTTGTAGGGACATGGATGAAGCTGGAAACCATCATTCTGAGCAAACTATCGCAAAGACAGAAAACCAAACACCGCATGTTCTCACTCTTAGGTGGGAATTGAACAATGAGAACATCTGGACACAGGGCAGGGAACATCACACACTGGGGCCTATTGAGGGGTGGGAGCATGGGGAAGGGAAAGCATTGGCAGAAATACCTAATGTAAATTACAAGTTGACGGGTGCAGCAAACCAACATGGCACATGTATACCTCTGTAACAAACCTGCACGCTGTGCACATTTACCCTAGAACTTAAAGTGTGTGTGTGTGTATATATATATATATCTGTGAAGAGCACATTCCAGGCAGAAGAAGCAGTACACACAAGGGACCTGAAGCAGCTTCATGAATAGCATTGATAAGAAACATCAATGAACACTCAGCATGGCTTGAGTGGAGTGCATGAAGTAAAACAGGGTAGTAGGTGAGGTCAGAGTGGTGAAGAGGGGTGGTAGGGTAGATCATGTCAGGCTTTAGAAATCTTTTTCCAAAGACAGTCTTTTCCTCTAAGTTGCAAGGTATTTGGGAGGTTTCTATCAGAAGCTGCTGCAAGGTGGACCGGGTAGAAGCAGAGAAATCCATTGGGGGCTATCGTTGTCATCCAGGTAAGAGATAATAGCAGCTTGCACCAGATGGTAGTAGTCAAATGGTGGGAAAAAATCAAATTCTGCAAATATTTTAAAGCTAAAGGTAATGTAATTTACTAATAAACTGGATGTTAAGTATAAGTGATGGAAAAAAGTCAAGGATGACTACATAAATGATTTGGGAAGTTGACTGTGAAGAAGGGTTCAAAATATTAGACAATGGCTGGAAGGGACAGGGAAAAAGGTGAGCAGTTTAAGAATATGATTGCCTGAAAATGAGAAGAAATCTGTATTACCTCAGCTAAGACTGCTGTAACATAATACCACAGACAGGGGTGTTTAAGAATAGAAATTTGGCCTGGTGTTGTGGCTCACGCCTGTAGTCCCAGCACTTTGGGAGGCCGAGGCGAGGGGATCACGAGGTCAGGAGTTCAAGACCAGCCTGGCCAAGGTGATGAAACCCCATCTCTACTAAAAACACAAAAATTAGCCAGGTGCAGTGGCAGGTGCCTGTAATCCCAGTTACTTGGGAGGCTGAAGCAGGAGAATTACTTGAACACAGGGGGCAGAGGTTGCAGTGAGCTGACAGTACCACTGTACTCCAGCCTGGGTGACAGAGTGAGACTCCGTCTCAAAAAAAAAAAAAAAGAAATTTATTTTCTAACAGTTCTGGAGGCTGCAAGTTCAAGACCAAGATGGCAGCAGGGTAGGTCTCCTCTGAGGCCTCTCTCCTTGGCATCCAGATGGCTATCCCTTTGCTGTCTTTTCACACGGTCGCCCTCTGTGCACGCACATCCCTGGTGTGTCTGTGTGCCGAATCTCCTCTTCTTCTAAAAACACCAGTCCTATTGGAATAAGGCACAACCTAATGCTGTCATTTTAACATAATTACCTTTTTAAAGGCCCTATATCCAAATGTGGTCACATTCTGACTTACTGTGGGTTAGAGCTTTAATACATGGATTTTGGGGAAAACACTATAAAATGCGTATCATTGTGATTTTGACTTAGTAGCCATAGAAGAAGAGGAATCACATGAAAGTGTACTGCTCTCCCTCTTTTCAGACTGAAATATCATCTAAGATCAGTATTTGCAATGACCCACGTGGTAGTCGAGGGGGAGAGTGTCTTGCAGCAAGGCTTTTGGAGAGTGTCTTGCAGCAAGGCTTTTGGATTGTTCTTGGACATAAAGGGTGAATTATATAAAGAAGAGTTTTTGGAAAATATTTGCAAGATTGGTATGGAAGCCACATGTCCTTTTATGGAATCAGGTTCTAGAAATTGAAACCTACAGATTTTGAACTTGCCACCTGTATCACACACATTTTTCTAAACCTAGTCTCAGATTGAGAAAGAGAGACAGAAAATGAGATCAGGAAATAAAAATAATAAAAAAGGAATGAAAGTGTAGTTTTGACCTAAGGACCTTAAACAGAACAACGGGTTACTCAGATACTCCTTTTTTAAATAATGAAAATGAAATGAGAGAAAGTAGATGGTCGTTGTTATCACTATTATCACAGCTGTCATTCCCTCATTGATGCCTTATTAAGATGGATTTTAGTTAGATCGCAATCTAATATGGTGTTTGGCATAGAAGAAGTGCTAAATAAATATTTTAAAATAACTGCCAGTGAAGGAGAGAAAAAGAGAACCTGAGTCATTGAGGTGATGCGTGAGTAGGATGCAAGCCAGGACAGAAGTTTACAGGGCCATATGTGGGTAAAAATGGCCATACTGAAGTAGGGACTCTGTGATATATACCTCATTCTTACTCGGGGCAGTGATAAAAAAGGGAGAGCCTTGTTCAAAAAAACTGGACAACAGTGTCATTATAAGGGAAAGCATTTACCTTTTTTTCCATAGACATCCTTTGCTCAACCCCATGCTTCAAGGTTGCACATTCAAAACATACCTTCAAAGATTACAGCTTTTAGAGTTTCAAGACAGCAACAGAAGAGTGTTCAACCATGTGAGAGCTCTTCATAGGCCCTGTTCTCCCTGTTCCACTGTAATCCATAAATGGTTGGAAATGCAGACCACTGAAGAGAATTAATTAGGACTTTTCAGATTAAATGGAACAATTCAAAGAGTCAAAAGTTTATTTTCCATCCAGTGTGAGTTTCCTATTTAGTTCAGTAAAGCTCAACTTTTATCAATAGTTTCATTCTCTTGTGGTACGTAAAACCTACACATAGGCAGAGGCACCCAGAGGGAACTACATTCTGAGTTATTAGTAAATTCTCTCCAAGTGAAGCTGCCAAACACAGCTGCTTAAAACTAGATATAGCTTCTCAGGAAGCAGCCCAAGCTCAGGCTCTGCCACTGAGATTGGATTAACAGGAGCTCACAGGGCTCCCTTGGATAAGCTGCATGGACCCAGGGTTGTTAATTTGAGAACTTTATTAAATAGTGGATTAGGATTGAAAGGCAAGGCATCCAAATGTAAGAAGCCCTAGTTTGTTGAAATGAGAAAATTGATACTGAATGAGGTTATCTCTTGAATCTGGGCAGACTTGTTTTGGCTACCCTACTGCTCAACTCCTAATTAGTAGGGCAGAGAAACAAGTCCACGTAGGCTAAATGGCCAAGAACAGATGAAAATCAGCTAATAATATAGTAATTAGGAACAAAGCCAAGGCAGGACCTGCAGATGCCCAAAGTTAAAGAGATGCAAAGAAAAGTGTTGCTATCTTAAAAAAACAAAAACAAAAACAAAACAAAACAAAACAACAAAACAGGACTGGTCAGAACAAGTTTTTCAACAGCATATACTTTTAGACTAAGATTGAGGATGAAGGTAACAGGAAAATGATTAGCCCCATAGTTAGGATTACTTATATTTAGAAAAATATTTGCAAAACTTTCCTTCTTTCATATCATAATGAACACTGAAATTGTGTTGTTTTCCAACATAACTGCTAATATTTGCAAAGTGATAATTTTGCAAAGGAAATGGCTTGAAATAAAGCATGCCTGATGCTTAAGAGAAAGCAAAGAATGCTATCTTTGAGTATTTACTTAGGTATCTTTTGATCAGAAGGAAGTGACATAGAAACATCCGATTCCAGTCTCACTGGTGCTGTTTACTCCATGTGACCATTATCATGTCTTACTTCTGCACTGGCTTTAGGGTACTTCTACATCATATGAGAGTACTGTACAATTTCCAAGTTCCTTCTAAGTTAAACATTCTGTTACTCTTCCCTCCAAAAGATCCTTCAAGACAATGGAAGACTAAATAGCAACTTGCTTTGAAGTAAGGCTGACATTGTCTGCAAACAGGTTAAATCATTATGCTTATATTTTATACTGTTATATATTTTCCCATTGCATCTTCACAGTTTTCCCCAGACCTTATCTGTGTATATAGGTACACATGCATAACTGCTTTAACAGTAAAAACATGGTCAGAAATGTAAAAGTTCAAGATGCAAGTTTGATGACATACTCTATTTCTCCAAATTAAAATAAAACTAGATCAATCCCTTACAGGAATTTTAGAAAAGTGTTAGCCATCTCTTCCTCTTTGATTTCCATGTAAAAAGATGGAGAAGCACACTTTCTAATCCCTCTGTTTCAGTTTCTTTAGCCAATGGGTTTTTATTAGCAAAAAGTGTCACTGAAGAATCTGGCTGATAATGTCCAGCACTGCAGTTTTTCACTAGACCAATAATATGGTTTGGCTTTGTCCTCACCCAAATCTCACCTTGAGTTGTAACTCCCATAATCCGTACATGTCCTGGGAAGGACCTGGTGGGAGGTAATTGAATCATGGGGGCAGGTTTTTCTCATGCTGTTCTCGTGATAGTAAGTCTCACGAGATCTGATGGTTTTATAAAGGGGAGTTCCCCTACACAAGCCTTCTTGCCTGCCACCAAGTAACAAGTGACTTTGCTCCTCATTTGTCTTCAGCTATGATTGTGAGGCCACGCCAGCCATGAGGAACTGTGAGTCAATTAAACCTCTTTCCTTTTTAAATTACCCAGTTTCAGGTATGTCTTTATTAGCAGTGTGAGAACAGACTAATACCACCAGCATCCATCAGTGATATTTCAAGAGAAGAAGTGATTCAAAGTGCTTTTCGGTGCTGCATTCAACTCAAGTGTAGCCTACACCTAAGAAGTTTCCAATGTGATTCCAGAAACCCTTTATAAAAATAAATAAGTTATATGATGAAATAACTCTGTATTCCATTAAAATCCTTTAACTCTCTATGCTTAATTAACAAAGGGTAGGAGTATGGGACAAAATAATAATCACCGTTTAGCTCAAGCCAACAAATATTTGCTGAAATTCTTCTCCATATAAGCAACTTATTTTTATGTGGGTAACACAAAGATGAAACCAACTCTGACTTCTATAGAGAAAGAAGGCCACAATGGAGATGACAACAGTGTATAACTGTTATTAGTGCAATAAGTGGAAAACAAAGCATCATGGTGTTGAGGGTGGAAGGCGGTAGTGGGGAATTCATTTGTTGGGAGCATTTGTAATTCATTTTGACTTGGAGGTTTAGTAGAACTTCAACAGTGAGAGAAGTAAAGGCAAAAACAAATACAATAATAATGGCAAATATTTTCTGCATAATTACTTGATAATATTACTGATTTTTATTTTAGGGAGGAAATCTTGACCAATATATCTTATGTGTGACATTGCACAGCCAGAACTTGAAAGCATATTTGGCATCAAGGCCTGAATTTATAAAACTGAGAGGGAAAAATAGAATACTATATTTGGGCAAAGCCTGTAGTGTCCAGTGTGGTTGTGGTATCTGGTGAGGGAGAAAATGTAGCAGAAGACAAAGTGGTAATTTAGTCCAGATTTTAGACGTCTTTGACTATCAGACAATATCGGACACTATTGAACAAGAGTCCCTGATACTGTCCATTCCGGAAAAGGAGGGAACCTTTACTTTGACACATAGTTAAATGTTAATACCACAGGTGCCCCCCAGGTAGGCTAATAACTAGATGCATCTTCAAAATAATTTACTTTTCGGGCTGGGCATGGAGGCTCACACCTGTAATCCCAGCACTTTGAGAGACCAAGGCAGGCAGATCACTTGGGGTCAGGAGTTGGAGACCAGCTCGGCCAACATGGTGAAACTCCACCTCTACTAAAATACAAAAATTGGCCAAGCATGTTGGCATGTGCCTATAGTCCCACCTACTAGGGAGGCTGAGGAAGGGAAATTGCTTGAACCCAGGAGGCAGAGGTTGCATTGAGCCGAGATGGTGCCACTGCACTCCATCCTGGGTGACAAAGCAAGACTCCATCTCAAGAAAACAAACAAACAAAAAACAAATTGCTTTACTCAGCATTGAAAAGAGAAGCAGAGCACTGTTTGGGGAATGTTGAATAAAAGAAGCTCATAGTGGAAATACTTGGACTTGTATATATTTTTTCTGAGTTCTGGCTCCAAACTTTCATGTAAAATAAAAAGGAAAAACTGTTTTATGTCTCAGTTCATTTGAGCTGCTATTTAAAAAGGCCATAAACTGGGTGTCTTATGAAAAACAAAAATATTATTTTTCACAGTTCTGGAGACTGGGAAGTCCAAGATCAAGGAGACAGCAGATGCAGTGTCTGGTGAAGGTTTGCTTTCTGGTTCACAGATGGCACCTTCTTGCTGTGTTCTCACATTGTGAAAGGGGAAAGGATGCTCTCTGGAGCCTCTTGTGTAAAAGCATTAAGCCCATCACCTAATCTAATCATCTCCCAAGGGCTTTACTTCCTAATACATCATATTGGTGATCAGGTTTCAGTGTATGAATTTAAGGGGAACACTAGCATTCAGACTATAGCAAAACCTCTCCATTAATTTGAAACAGAAGCACCTTATAAGATATTTTGTGATATCAATCGTTAGTTAATCAAGTTTTTAAAAGAGTTTCACTCCTCCTCCAAAGTTATCATTAGTATATAGACATTTGCCATGTTTTCTGATTGACTAAGACTTTCCCAACACCACTCCAACAAAGAAGCCATAGAAATGGCTTTGCCAGCTTCATTGCAGCTTGAATTCAGGCATGTTACCTAGACAACATCAAGGGAATGCACTTTGCAAAATATGATAGAAAGCAAGCAGTGTGAGGAAGAAATAATTGCACATAATCCATTTTGTTTTTGTTGCCAAGATTAGTGAAGTATCCAGCATCTGAAGTTTGTAGTGGCTGCAGAAGTTGCAAAGGTGCTTTTCTTACGTCAAAGGGGCATTGTGAAGGAATCAATAGTGCTTTCAGAAGCAGTGAGTTCTTGATGCACGAGTGGTGTTGGTACAAATTGTATTATCTAGTGAGTGTGCAGTTTTATTACCAGACCAGTTTCACAGTGTGGTTTAAAGGCATTGCCCTGAACACTTAGCCTCCAATTTTCTTTTAATAATTCTGTGACTTGTTAAATTCTTTTAATAATTCTGTGACTTTTCTTTTAATAATTCTGTGACTTGTGTAATACATTCGTTTTCTGTTTAATTGTCCTAAGCTAGCTTCTGTTGCCTGGATCTGCAAATCTCATCTAGTACACAATGTCCTTTCTTTTCTGAGAATCTTAATTTTCTCTACCTTATTCCATATTCAGTGATGTTTTCAATCCTCAACTGATGGTTTGGCAGCTCATATGGATGGGTGCTTCAGGCAACTGTTGTACCAACCTGTTATTGAATCTGGAACTAAATATTGGATGGAGCAACTCTAGGAAGGCAGCCAGTGAAAGGACATGGGTCACTATGTGGCAGAAAAATGGTGGGGAGCAGTAACAGGAAGGCTTAGCTGTAGCGCTGAAAAATATTAGGCTCAGATTCATAATTTATCTTGGACTAGCCTTGTGTACAACTGTAGTAACATTTTAATTGTCAGTTGCTCCCATCTCTAAGTTTCCACAGCATATCACAGCTTGGTTATATCACATAATGTACTACAATTATCAGTTTATTCATCTGCCTCTACCATTAGACTGAAGCCAGAACCGAAATACTCTTATGTGTCTGTAACTAGTACTGATTGTTGGACTTCATGGAAGACCCAACAGCTTCTCTCATCACCACCCCCCAAATTTTGAACAAATTGATAGATAAGATAAAAGATTAATAGAAAACACTGATATAGTATTTTTCTAAGCATTTTCCATTAACTCATTTGGTCTATAACAATCTTGTAAAAGTAGGTACCTGTAGTACCTACCTATTTTCTCAGCACATTGCCAAATATAAATCAACAGGAAATGTAAAATCAACACAATAATAAAATTCCAAATAGCTGAATATAAACTTCTTTCCAGGATCAAATTCCTTGAGAGAAAATAAGTTCCATAGATTAGATCCCCTTGAAAATTCAAATTTAGATACAACAAAATTCAAAGTAATTAAGTCCAAAATCGAGTATTATTGTCCTTGGCCATGTAAGGCCAAAGAAAAGTGAAGCCCTTTTTGTATTCTACTCAGTCTTAGCTCAAGAGATTTTCAATGCCTGGCTTCCTTTAGAAGCCGCAGCCAGTGTTATCCATCGCTAGAATACAGGCCATTTTTCTGAACCTCAGGAACTGAATTAGTTCAACATCAAGTCTGTCATGTACCTCACTTTTTAATGAGTCCAAAGATATTTTAAAACACAAGAGTTTATTCCAGTACTGCTGCAAACCTTAAACATGTAGAAACAAAGGGAATTCCTACTCCTCAAGACCTCATTTTAGATAAAGAAACCCAGAATTTAGGGCTTCCAAAGACTATAGCAAAGATTTGATAGTATCTGAAAAACAGTGAGTAGATAAAGAAAATTCTAATTTCAGCTCCAAATGTACCAATCAGGCCTTTCTTGTTTAAGAAGATGATCAACTGTAAATTTAAACTCAATTAGGAGATCTTTTTGAACAATAGTTAACTTGGGCACTGTACATTTGTCTTATCTGAGATGGAGTTTCACTCAGGGATTCTGTCTCCCATTGCAGAAAGGGCTATTTGACATCACATTGTGTCTTCTAGAGTTTACAAATATGCAATGGTCGCGGTCCAATCATCAAGCCTTTCTTGAAGTAACATTATTTCCCATTAAGTGCATTTAAACCTCCCTAATTTCCATGTTTCCTTTCATCCCTGTGTCCCTGGCATCCTTGTCCTCTACGGAGCATGGGTTTTTCTAGAAGCATATTTGCTCACTCCCATGCCAGCAGGCATTCTTATTCCCTGATGTCTATTAACAAAACTCCTTGACAGGGAATTGATGAGGCCTAAAACACCTGCCTCCTAGAGGAAGTTTCTCCCTTGTCGTATCTGACTTTCAGTTGAACCAATACCTGGAAACTGAGATGGTTTTTGCTGCTTCTGAAACTTGTAATGAGGGGCCCTGAGGACCAAAATTTGTAACATGTGCTCTTCAAATAGAATAAAATACAAAAAGTTTAGTAATTAATCCAGGACAAATGTGAGGTCAATTTGTGTGTGTGTGTGTGTGTGTGTGTAAGAGAAGGGTGATTCTTGAGGCACCTAATAAGCCCCAGGGCTATGGAATTTTCTCCACATTCCCAATATTGAATTGAATTTTCAGTAACAGATCCAATACAATCCAGCATATTTTAATACTAGAACCTTACCAGAGCTCTATGTATAGATCTCAGCCACCTTAGGGCTTAAAAGTGATAAATATTCCACCTATTATATATAAAATGATCTTCCAATACCTGTTCAAGCTGAACTTGAGTAGTTTAAGATTTAGCCATGCAGCTGGTACCATAAGTAAGTACCCTCCATTGGGCTAAAAACTTTGGCAAGATCCATGACATAATTTGTGGGGATTAGTGCAAAATGGAATGTGGGCTCCTTCAAGTCAGAGGCCCTGTGTGACTGCACTGCTCCTACACCCATGACAAGCGCCTGCACTGTGATGGCCTATAGGTTGTTTGTAGACTTAGCATCCCTTTGTCTAACTTCAGCCCACTTCATTATCAGTATAACTGATAGGAAACTTCACATAGATGTGAGATAAATTTGGTTTCACGATGTAGAGCCTTTATATTAGACAGATTGACAGTTCTGGTCACAAACAGTGAGGGGAAACCACACACTAACCCCCATTAGAATAGAAACTTTACTGCTCAGCTTAACACATGACTAAGAGCTGTGCAGGCAGGTTTCAAAAATAAGGAAAAGAACAAGGGGAAGAGTTATGCCAAATTTCTATTTGAAACTTCCTCGTGGTAAGTCACTCTCACCTCAACTCCCAGCCTGGGAAACTGTGAGTGTGGAGATTTAGAGATGCCAAGTGTGATATATTTGCTGATGTTCTCCTTCTTGTAGAAACAGTGAGCCAGGGAAGGGAGGTCCCCACCCCAGTTTCCCATATCCCTAGACAACACTGATGATAATGTCTAGCATGCGATAAGTGTTTAATAAATATTTTCCTAAAGAATAAATGTCCCAAAGTTAGTACACATGTAACTTGGTCTGTGTTAGGATTTCAGGTAGAAATCCTTATTCTCCACAGAATCAAATAATTAATTTCCTGGCAGCACAGTATTAGACAACATCATTCACTATATATGTCATTAATTTCTTCCTCAATTCTTTTCCTATCTTGGTTTGCTGAACAACAGCTGCTTCTAAACCCTGCTCTTAGTCAATGTGCAGCATAGAGTACCGGACAGAGGATCAAGAAAATTCAGTTTGAGTCTAAGTTTTGTCTCTGATTTGCCCTAGAATTTAAGACAATCAACTCATCTCTTAGCCTTAGCTTTCTACTTCAACATGAAGAGGTCAAATTATAAACAAAGCTTTCAACATTTCACATTGCCCAGCCATCTCTCAATCTAAAGCCCAGAACGTCCAAGGCAAAAGAAAGGCAGCTCACTTCACCTGCAAAAGATATGTGTATACAGACATTCTATATTAGGTTGAATATTTAAAGTAGATCCTCACAGGCATATTAAAAATGTCTGCCATTAAACAAAAGAGAGAGATGATTTAGTATGATAATATATGACAAGATAATTCTTCATATTTCAAAAGGTCATGGATAAATTATTCAGTGGTAAGTAATATTTTTAATATATAGCTCATCATACTTCATGGAGGTTGACTGAAAACTAATTTTTTTGTCATTGTTATGAAATCCTGCTTATGCCCATAGAGAACCTCTGCATCCTGCCAGTAGCCATTCACTCCGCTGGTGGTGAGTCCATGAATCGGGTGATGATGGTGCTATGCTTCTATAGTGCTGACTAGTGGTGCTGTGATGGCAACAGAGCCACCACCACACTGTCGTTAGGACTTTTCCTTAGACTCAGGGCTGACTCAGGGCAAAACTGTGAAATAGATGAGGTTTTATCTTGGGAACCATGTCACATGTCCCATGAACAATTCTACTTGACCACTGCCTCTGTGTCAGTATAAGGGACTGAGAGTACTGTCCCTACAACAGCATGCGACACGCCAGTGCACGATTTATAGCAAGGAACAGGAAGGCGAATGTAACATGTTCTCTGGGTTTTATATCTTATAGTGTGTCCTGTGAACTTTGCCTGCTTTTTACTTTGTAAAACCTGTGTAATGGAAAGGAGAGAGCCTACCTCTTACTCTCAAATGAGAAATGAAATGATGTATAGTTATTATTCCTGCTAACAGTCTTGAGTATAACAGAGAATGAGTCCCCTCAAGAAGGAGGAAGCATAAGCAACAGTTTAACAACAGAAATTTTTTTTTGTTTCCTTCTTCTAAAAAAGAACAGATCTTGAATCTATACTCCAATTAAAAAAAAAAAAAAGAATAAGGCCTAAAAGACTCACTCAGTGCATGCTGAGAAATCAATGTGGGTAATGTCTGATTATTAACGTCATTTTGAGTAGAAAATAAAAGGACTTTGATGAAAACTTGTCTAAAATGTCTCTTAAATTTTCTGAATCATCCCCATTGTTTTATAAAATGAATGAATAAATTTAAACTCTGAGAAAGAGTGTGAGTCTTCCAAAATATTTTGATAACTCTCCTAAAATAAATACATACCCCCTAGTTCTCTCGGGGTGGAGGGGTGGTGTTGTTGGACTTATCTCCCACCATCCCACCACTCCCATGTCAGGGCCACACAATAGGCCAAAAGTTTCAACACCCTGAACACCAAACTTGCTAGAATTTGCCCCATTGATCATATTCTTTTACACCAGTTGATGGGAGCAAAGCTACATTCCAGGTAGCTAGATTCAAGCACTATACGTTCCTCTCTTCAATGCATCTTTCCCTGTCACCAGGCTATGCCCTGCCCTCTGGTTACAAATTCCACTCCCTCACTTTTTCTGTTCCCCATCTCAACCTAGGCATTAGACTTATTTATTTATTCTTTTTGGCATATCTTTATTTTAAAAAAAATAAATTCCATTTTTTTTTTTTTGGTTGAAAAGTCTCTTTTTTACTCCCTTCAAGATCTTTTTCAAGGATCCTTTCCTACTTTTTGTCACCCAAGACCAAGATTACTCCTTACCTACTCTAATGTTTAAGGCAATGGATAACGCTGTACCTGATGGATCTGACAATCTTACGCATGATATGATGAAGTAGGGCAGGAGACACTGGAAAAAATCAAGTACTCTGCTAATACCTGGAGGCCTGGAATCTTGGAAGGCAAAGATCTCCACTATGTATATTTTTTGCACTGGATCCTATGCCACAATTCCACTGAAGGTGTCCAGCATATTCAGACTTTCCACCTGTTTACTCAAGGAAAATGGATCTAATAACATTGAACACACAGACACGGTGGTGGCCTAATGTAGCCTTCCTATCAGGAGTCTTTGCTTTATTAGAAAAGATATTGTGGGGCCAGGCACGGTGGCTCATGCCTGTAATTCCAGCACTTTGGGAGGCTGAGGCAGGAGGATCACTTGAGGTCAGGAATTTGAGACCAGCCCAGCCAACGTGGTAAAACCCTGCCTCTACCAAAAATACAAAAATTAGTCGGGCATGGTGGTGCACACCTAATCCCAGCTACTCGGGAGGCTGAGCAGGTCAATTACTTGTATCTGGGAGGTGGAGGTTTCAGTGAGCCAAGATTGCACCACTGTACTCCAGCCTGGGCAACAGAGGCAGACTCTGTCCCCCTTCTACCTCCCCCGCAAAAAAAAAGGAAGAAAAATGTTTAGGAAGAACAGGAAGATATGCTTAATTAAAAGGCATGGCATAAATCCCTAGCATAAAAATCCAGATGGAAAATCACTGGGGAAGGCAACTTCTTATTTCCTCTACTTATAAAATCAAAACAATTTACTATGAAGCCACCTGATGGTCACCTGGGCTCCATTTTCAGGGAGGCATTTGAGAAAGTAGTAGAGAGTGCAGGATGGAGAAAGACACATTTGCCAGCCTTCTTATTGTAACTGAAGGCCTTTCCACTTCTGTGTCTTTTAAAATAGAAGCTCCAGAATAAATCACAACACAGGAAAACTAAGCAACCCCAAGTGGAAGCACAAGTTGTTGAATTTTGCAGTGAGTAATAAAACATCAAAGTAGTGGCAAATCCAAAGAAGTGAACTGATGGAGGATGTGAGATTTTTTTCTTTTTTGAGGTTCAAGAAATTTTTTTTGACAATCTTTTTCTTCCCTTTCTTTCTTTCTCTATCTTTCCTTCCTTCCTTCCCTTCCCTTCCCTTTTTCTTCCTTCCTTCCTTCCTTCCTTCCTTCCTTCCTTCCTTCCTTCCTTCCTTCCTTCCTTCCTTCCTTTCTTCTCTACCTTTCCTTTCTTCCTTTCTTCTCTACCTCTCTTTTCTTTCTCTTTCTTCTTCTTTCTTTCCGTTTTTCCTTTGTTTCTTTCCTTCCTTCCTTCTCTCTTCTTTTCTTTCTTCTCTTCTCCCCTTCCTTTCTTTTCTTTCTCTCTTTATTTTATTTTGAGATAATGTCACCCTCTATGGCCCCTGCTGGAATGCAGTGGTGTGATCCCAGCTTGCTGCAGCCTCTGCCTCCCAGGTTCCAGTGATTCTCCTGTTTCAGCCTCCCAGCTAGCTGGGATTACAGGCACGCACCACCATGCCTGGCTAATTTTTTTTTTTTTTTTTTTGTATTTTTGATAGAGACAGGGCTTCACCATGTTGGCCAGGCTGGTCTTGAACTCCTGACCTCAGGAGATCCACCTACCTCGGCCTCCCAAAGTGATAGGATTACAGGTGTGAGCCACTACGCCTGGCCTCTTCTCTCTCTTTCTTTCTCTTGCTCTCCTTTTCTGTCTCTCTCTTTCTTTATCTCTTTCAATTTTACCCTTGACTAAAAACTTACTTGATTCTCAGCCCTAGCTGTCTTGATAAGCTAGATGGATTGGCAACTTTGGCACAGAAAAAGAGTGAAAATTCTTTGTCTCTGTTTCTTGATGCCTACACGGAGCATGTTTTGGGGAAGGAAAAAAATGCGTTGTCTAGTCGTATGATCCACTGAAAGAAATTTGACTTGCTCTTGTGAGGCATAGGTGCTCTCCAGGAAATAACACCAAATTTCAGGCTAAAAGTCAGGAAAGAGTGCATAAAAGGTAGAGAATGAGTAAATTCATAATCAGGGTAAAATGGACAACAATGTAGACCACACACGTGGGTATACGGATGGTAGATATGAAAAATAGCCTTGGAAACATTCACATATAACATAGGCCTAGGAAACACTCATATTTAATTTTAATTATATTGCATGGGAATGATGATTAATCTTTGAAAAGACTGTTGTGGAAGTCTGTCATTCTATGTCACCCACTTTGTGACTATCCTGGTACAAACCTTTAACATCTCTCTCTGAGCCTATAGCTACTTGAGTGTTCACAACTCCACTGTTGCTGTCTTCTTGTCCACACTGTCAACAAAGGTTGTTCATAAACCACAAATGTCATTATGGTGCTCTGCTGCTGAACTGCCTCAGTAGCCTGTTGTTATCTAGAAGATTAAGCCCAAAGTCCTTAGGAAGGGCTTGGCTTACCTCATTTCCTAGAAATATCCAACACTTAGACTCTATCAATGTACTTATCTGCCAAATGTACACCTCATTATCTTAAATTTGCGTTTCCTTTTTTTTCAACTTTCAAATTTTGAACCAATTTTAAACTTACAGAAAAGTTGAAAAAATATTACAGAGACTTTTTGTATATTCCTCACTCCTCTTCCCCTCCCATCTTGCATAACAATAGTTCATTTATCAAGTAAAAGGAATTGACATGAGGAAATACTATTAACTAAAGACCTTATTCAAATTCTACCCTTTTTACCACTAACTTTTTTCTGGTTCCATACCATATTCGGAATCCCACCTTGCATTTTAGTTGTTATTTCCTCCTAGTCTCCGACAGTCTGTAATAGTTCCTTAGTCTTTCCTCGTCTTCCCTGATGTTGACACTCTTGAAGAGCAATGATCAGTTGTTTTGCTAAATGTTCCTCAGGTGTGGTGTGTCTCATGTGTTTTCTTGGGATCAGAGTAATGTTATTTTATTTATTTAATTTTTTTTTGGCAAGAACACCACAAAATGATATTGTGTTTTTCTCAGTGCATCATATCACGGAGCTCATAATGTTGATATGTCTTGTTATTGGTAAAGCTATATTCTATCCATTAGAAGGTTGTTTCTGCCAGATTTTACTTCTGTAAAATTATCCTTGCTTTCATAGTCAATCATACCTTGGAGGATATGCTTTGAGGATATGTAAATTTTGTTTTTTCTTAAGCTTTTACCCAATAAATTTAAGACTCTTCAGTGAATTTTACCTGCAATAATTATTACTGATACATGACCAGTTTCTCATTGTTTTCCTCTTTGCCTTAAATGCCTAGTTCCATTTTTTTTCTTCTATCTAATTACTCCTTATATGGCTTATCCCAGTTGAAGATTGTTTCTTCTCTGAGAAACCTTTTCACACAGTCCCAGGCAGACCAAGGTTTCATCTCTCCATACTTTCTTAGCATCCTCACACATAGCTCCACAATACTCACCACCGTGGTTACTGGTTGTTTTTATTACCCTGGGAGTCACTCTGTGTGACTACAAACTCCTTGAGGGAGACAACATTCTCTTAACATTTTTTCTACCAATACCTAGTATGGGATCTGGTCTAAAAGAGACTATCAGTATGTGCTTAGAGAATAAATGAATGCATCTATTATATTATTTCCAAAATTTAGAGTTTTTTTGTTACAGTTAGAAGAATAATGTTCAGTTCTAAAACCGTGATTCTGATTTTCTGCCAAAATTTTCCCCCTTTGGGAAATTTACGATGTGTCTGGAATCAGCCCTATTTAATCTAAAAACAAGTCAAAATCTTGTTTTCTAGTTTTTTTCCCTACCTTCCCTCCTTATACAATGGTCTACTCTTTTCTCCTCCACTTGTGATTCTGTTTGTACATATATTTTCAGGAGCAAAAGTAAATAAACTACTCATTCATTCATTTTGCTAAGCTTCTGGGTATCTCCTGCCCTGGTCCTGACATGATCTTCTTTAATCCTTGGTGGTATATTTCCTCCTGTGTATTTTCTTTATTCTGTAAATTTAAGGGAGGTTTTGTAAAACTGCCTTTAATCCCCTGAAGATACAAAACAAACAGTGGAAATTGACTCTTTGCCTAATTGTTATTATCATTATTATTACATAATCAGTGGTTTGAGTCATTAATGCAGGAAACTAGGCATGAATGTGGATGAATGGCCTGCCTGGCCGTGTGCCCACAGATGTCAGCAGTAGCTGATAAAACTGTAAATGCTAAAAGGAACTTGTCCTCCTTTTCCATCACCATCGTCATCATCATCATCATTATCACAGTCATGTCATCATTACTGTCTTCATCACGAAAACCTATACCACGTTGTCTGTGGTCTGCACAGAACCATGACTAATACCAACCATGCCTAATCCTTTAACATCACTCTTTTGAACCCTGTTAGCACTTTGAACCCTCATACCACCTGATTTTGACAGTTCCTTTAGACTGCATTGTAGCCATTTGGTGCTGCGATCTTGTCCTTCTTGACCTACTTTTCTCTACCTTTATTAGGCCAGGAATTTCATAAAGACTGAGATAAAAGATTGTACTCCTCTTTATCATTAGCATTTATTGCTGTATGAAAACATAATAGTGGCTCAATAACTGTTCGTGGAATTAAACTATTTGTCTTCCATATAGATAAAGAAACGATAAATTGGGGAAAGGCTTGTAAAAAATTAATAATTCCAGAATCAAAGCTCAGCTTTTTCATTGATAAAATGTTATTGATAAGCACATTTTGTGTACAGACAAGACTTCCAGATGTTCTGAGAAGTTGGAAGCATGGATTCTAGAATGAGACCTGCAAATACCAAAGATTCATTCAAACGTGATTTATGTAATACTTTTTTAATAGTGGGAGACATTCAACAAAAGGAATAATCTAAATGTTATTCTTTTTGCATCCACAACAGTACTAATTTTAAGATTCTACCACCTCTTAATTCATATTTACTGTGTCTTAGTTCTGATCTTCATTATTTTTCACCTGGATAATTGTAATACCTTCAAATGATTTTCCACCTTCTAATTTCTTCTCCCTACAGTTCATAAGAGATGACTCCCCATTGATCATAAGACCAAGTTCTAATTCCTTTTAATAGCATATTCAATTTCAACTACCAGTCTATTTTATCGGGCTTCTCTGTTACCATGCTCTGAGAGCTGCACTGCAGCTACCTAGAACTTCACAAATCTCCAGAGAAAGTGCACCATGCTCTTTATTATTCCATGCATTTCTTCATAGAGTTTCTATAACTTGAAAGGCCCATCAATTTGATTTGATCTTTCAGGATCAACATAAAAATATTATCCTCTCAATGAGTAATTCTATAAGTTTATAAGACAGAATTGTTCTGCCTCCATCATTTGCCATAGAACTCCATTTGTCATATTGTGTTAGAGTTATAGTTTATCCTTGAACAGCACAGATTTGGACAGTACAGATCACTTATATGTGGATTTTTTTTCAATAGAATGTACACTCAGTGTTCCTGCCTTTTCTGCTTCACCTTCTACCTCCTTGATCACTTCTGCCTCTGCTACCCCTGAATCAGCAAGACCAATCCCTCCTCTTTCCCTCCTCAGTCCACTCAACATGAAGATGATGAGGATGAAGATCTTTATGAAGATCTACTTCCACTTAATAAATAATAAAAATATTTTATCTTCCTTGCAATTTTCTTAATAAAACTATCTTTTTTCTAGCATACGTTATTGTAAGAATATAGTATATATTACAGATAGCATACAAATTATGTATTAACTGACTGTTTATGTTATAGGTAAAGGTTCTGGCCAACATTAGGCTGCTGCTAGTTAAGATTTTGGGAGTCAACAGTTATACTCAGATTTTTGATTGTGCAGGGAATCAGCACCACAAAGCCTCTCATTGTTCAAGGATCAACTGCATTTGTTTATCAAACTGAAGTTCCCTAAGGCTAATAGCTGTTCATCTCTGCACCAACACCTAGAGAAAAATTGTAGTAGGCTGAAGTGTTCTAACAAACCCTGAAATCTCTGTTGTCTATCACAATGAGAACTTAATGTTTACTCGTGAAAGACCATTGTGGTAGCAGGGGGTGTGTGTGGGGGTGGGGTGAGATTTTCTGCTCCACACAGTCACTCAGGGACCCAGGCTTCTTATGTATTATGACAACTCTATGTTCAATATGTAGACTCCAAATGTTCCACAGGAGCAGTAGAAGGTTGCATGTGGGAGATTTTTATAGGTGAGACCTGGAAATGGCATACAATTTTATATCACATTCCAGTGCCATAATAGATGCTATCTAACTTAAAGCATTCTGGGAAATGTAGTTTAGCTGCATGCCCAGAGAACAGAAGAGACACGGATATTTGAAGGGACAGCATCCTCTGCCATTCTGCTGAGTAAATGGGTGCAGAATGAGTACAATGGAAGGCTCTTTTTAATCTGAAGTCATTGTGGTGAATGGAGGAACAAAGAAAATAGTTTTTGAATCCAACAATCTTGGTTTCAGACTATAGCAATGCAAGCCAATTAGAAGCTCTGTGACCATGGTAGGTACCTAAAACTCTCTAAACCTCAAGTTATTCATCTGTAAATGAAGTTGGTATGGGGATTACTGAGAAATACATGAAAAGCACCTGGAACATAGGAGGAACTATTTAATAATTATTCTAATTTCATTCAAATCAATATTTTTAAGAATATGTAATGTGCTAGAGCAATGTGCTAAGCATTAGGAATAGAAAAATCTATCCAAAGCATCCCTCACCTTTAGGAAATCAGAGACCAATTGTTAGGACATAATTGTAGATAAGAAAACGAACATTTAAAACACACAGTGATCAACAGGCTTTTTATTATAGAGGGTAGCAAAATACCCAATGAACGTGAAAAATGACTCAAATCATGAATCATCTTTACATATGTATAGGAACCCATCATGGTTGTACGTTGGGTAAAATTAAAGATACGAACAATACAAAGTGTTGGCAAGTTTATGAAGCAACTGTGACTCTCTTGCCTAGCTGGAGGAGTGGAAATTGGTCCAATTACACTGAAAAAATATTTTAAAGTACTTACTAAATCTTAACATACATATATCCTGCAACCTAGCAATCGCACTTCTAGACATATGCCCAACAGAAATGAGTGCTTATGTTCACCATAATATACAAGAACAGCCTCTTTATGCATAGAAGTGTTAAACTGGAAAGAAACCAAATTAGCTGGGAAGAAGCCTGAATGAATTTTCTGGGGTGATGAAAATGTTCCATATCTTCATATGGATGCCAGTTACACCTAAACAGTTAAGATCTGTATGTTTTAATGTATATAAATGATGGTTTAATAATAACAGTAATAACAATAATGTCAACAATATTAAAAAATACATTTTAAAACAGGTGCTTCCAAATTGGCAGATGCAAGGGTCTGTTATCACATTTCAGTTGTAGTTTTTGATGATGACTCCTATATCCTAGGATATGCCACAGCTCCCCCTGCACCCAAAGAAATTTCACCAATGACACAGACCATCTCAATAATTCTCTCCACATTATCAGAGTTATTTGTATTAAAAACTCATCCTCAGTTGTGGCATTAAGGCAATCTAGCTATTTCATGGCTGTTCTTCATACTAACCAGGTTACAGTTCAAAACAGACCCAAACATACCCTCCATTTTGGACAAGAACTCAGATAGCTATTTTGTTTCTCTGCTTGCCAAACAAAATTCACTATATAAATTAACCTTCTTCATTAAAAAAGGGATAATCTTCACATCGGTGATAAAACACAGCAAGTAGGGAAGAAAATATTTTATTGCAAATTTGACTTAAAATAAGAGGTAATAAAACCAATTTCTTCTAAGTCCTCTAAAGCACTGTCTTTTAAAGACTATATCTTGTTCTCTAATTACATGGTAATACATGAATACAGTAAAAATATTTGGAAATATAAAATATACTATATATAACATACATAAAATATACGTTCTCTTTTAAAAGCTATTTAGACTAAAAAATTACAAAGTAAAGAATAAAAATTAGAAAAAATATCAAAATCACTCACAATTTCCCCGTGCAAATAAAGTAAACATTATAAATATAATGCCATAGAAGAATTGCTTATTGCTTTGGCTGTCCAGGTGTTAGGTCTTTGCGTCTGTGAATAGAATGATGGAATGGGGAGTGTCTTCCCATCTGGCTCCATTGGCAATATAAATATTATAATTTTTCTTTGATCACATTATTTTCCAATTTTTGTTTTTCCTAAATTTACATATTTTGCTATTTCCATATTTTCACTTGCATATACTTACAATTGTATTTTAATGATAGTTGGAAAAGGCTACCCACCCCTTTAAATCAGAAATCTATTATTTTTAGGATGGGGAATACCAATGAATTGATAGTAAGATCTACTGCCAAACAGTATAAGGGTTTCCATAAAGTATGGGTTGTTAAGGATGCTAGATGCAATTTTTGGCAGAAAAAGCCAAAGTAAAAAATTTCTAAAGGCAAAGAAAAACATGGAGAAAATTGTCCTATAATCATTATACAATAACAGATTCCTCTGTTGGCCACCTCGCAGATTCCTATGTGAAAAGATGTGGTAGAGTTGACTTGCCCATTTAGTCTCATTGGAATCATTCCTCTTTTCTACTTAGTGACATTTGCTTCAGATCATTAGCAACCAAGAAAGCAGTATATAAGGTGACAGAAAAATTGAAATGGACACTCTGGTGTATTGTTTCCCACTAAAGATCAAGGTTCAGATACTCAGGGATGTAAAATAGACAAAAAAGCAGTCACCTATGGCAAATATGATGTGAACTTTATGCCAATAATGTAACATTATTTGGTATAGAAATCATTTCCTTCACCTTCAAGAGGAAAGCTTTGAATATAATTTACCTGACTTCTGTAGTTCTTGGTGGTGGTTTCTCATGGAGAGACTTGTCAGTTGGTCTCTGCCAAATGTGCCACTTTTATGGAATCATAAACGGTGCTTTCCTTGGAGAAGAGGACTAATTTAATCAGAAGTGGAATTCTAAACCTCTTAATATCCCGTAGGGCTCTTATAAAGTTTGACATTGTAAAATCTGAAATAGCTCACAGAAAATTAAAAAAAAAATACTTTGGATTTCAGATAAGAAATGCAACATCTTTATACTTGGGAGAGGGAGAAACCTAGAAGTAGGGCATTGGACAAAATACCCTATCTCACACACATCTCTTCTAACCCTGGTTACATTGAAATCTCTACCTACTCTACACTTGCTTCCTAGCAAGATGAGCAGTGGAACTTCCTAAGCAGTTGAACATGGCTAGAGGAAAAACACATAGCCATATTAACTGGCATCATTTCATCTCTAGGACAGTAAATGTAAAATTGTCCCATTGTTAGGCTATCCTCATGATACCAACTGAAACTTCAAAGTACCAGGCTCTGTTTTGAACTCCCAAGCAACTCTATGGCATAACTACCATTATTATCTCAGTTTTACAGATCAGAAAACTAAGGTACTTAGCTGGTAAGTATGTTACTTGAGGCCATGATCATAAGTGAACCAGCCAGACTGGATCACAGACAGTCTGGCTCCACAGTCAGTAACTAGTAACCAGCCCTCTATACTGCCTCTGCCATCTTCTCTCATGTGTCTAGTAAACTTGGTTCTCCACTGTTAAAGACCAATATTTACACACATACTTTCTCTTAAAACCTACAAGAATCATTCCCTTTTCTTCATTCTTGATTGATGACCTTGGTTTTATTTCCCTGAGAAAATAAATTATTCAGAAAAGGACACATTCATCTTTCCATCTCCCAGGTTCAATGAATTTCTGTCCATATATCCCACTCTGTTTCCTGACACAGTGGGTAGGGTAAAACATCTTTATTCAGTTAAGGCTGCTGGAAACTGTTCCTCCAAAGAGTACTGATTTCCATTCCCTCTTGCTTGCTCTGGAATTTGGCTCTTACATCAAATTTATTCTTTCTATTGGATAATCCCCATCAACTTATGTAGTAGAGGCAGTGATGCCACAAAAGATTTCCTTTGCTATCCTATATTTACCATGGGCCTTTGCAGTTAGGCAGGTCATGTGATTAGTTTTGACCAATCAGATGTGCATCACTTGCAGGCTGACAGTGAAAACTCCACTCATCCTTTTCTAGTGTTTATCTTCTGCTGCAGCAATGAGTTGGCTCCATATTTGAGATACGGAGTAGATATAGAGTATAAAACAACAGAGCCTCAATCAGACTGTGACCCTGAGAAACTGGGGAGCATAGCCTTCAGCCAACCCTCCTTGAACATATAGCATAAGTGAAAAATAAACCTTTGTTGTAGATCACTGAGATTTAGGGTCCAATTTGTTACTGAAGCATACTTTAGCCTATCCTGACCACTGAAGCATGTAAACACATTGTGAAAAAAAATCTTGATCCTACATCTCCTTCTAGCTATCTTCAATTTTTTCTGCCATGTTTAGAAAAAAAAGCAATGAGTGCATTTTCTATAGTCAATCTTCACTTCCTCACCTTCTGTTTTCTTTTAACTCTATAATCAGGCTTTTATCCTCACTCATCACTCTTATCAGTGTTGCCAATGCTTTTGTTGCCATAAATTCATCAGTCAGTTCTATGTCCTTGTATTACTCAAACATTCAGAAAACTCGGAATACTCTCTTTACTTTATTCTCTGTGAAGTTTATTTTTTTCACAGATGGCTCCTCTTCAGTTCCGTTTGCTGGTTTCTTTTTCTATATCCTTCTTTGAATGTTGTCCTGCCCCCATTCTTGGTCCTTCGCCCTGTTCTCTCTCTGCCTCCCTCTGCAATCTGCCATTTCCGTGATCTTATATAGAATCTACATGTTGATAATGTCCCAATTTGTATTCCCCATCCAGACCTCTTCCAGACTCCAGACTCATCTCTAACTTACTGTTAGTAGCACTAGCAGTAGTTCACAGGTGCTTAAAATCTAATGTGTTCATATCCACATTTTTTTCCACCTCAAATCCCCAAAAGGTCTCCTCTCTCACTATCTTCTTCATCTTAGCCACCAACATTCTTCTACTTGCTGAAGCTCAATCACAGCCTGTGCTTAAAGGAAGGTAGTATGCTCCTCCATTCTAGATGCTTAGATATTGAAATGATTCATCCCATAATCTCAAATCTTTCTCTCACCTCAACAGCCCCACATCCAGGCCACCAGAAAGCCCTATTGGGTGTACTCTCAAAAATATATCCAAGTCCCATTACTTTTGTTCACTTTTTCAAATATCACACTTCTCTGAGATACCATCTCCTTCACAGACTTTAGATATTATCTCAAAACTGACTGTGTTGTTTCTACTCTTGCCATTCAATAGTCTATTCTCCACACAGTCACCAGAGAGCTCCTTCAAACTACATCTCAGGTTCTATCCCTTCTCCTGCAACACTCTACCACAGCTTCTCATCGCGTGGGGGAGGACAGCCCAGCTCATTACCGTGGGCTCCCTTGGTCTCTGTGGCTCTCCAACCTAACTCCTGCTTTACTTATCCTCATTCCCTCCACTTCAACTATACTAGCTCCTTAAAGTTTATACAATACCATGAGCTCATTTTCTGTTCCCAGACCCTTATACCTGCCATCCCCTCCCTTTTGAATACTACTTTGTCAGAACTTTATACAGCTTGCTCTTTCATATCTTCAGGTCTCTGATCAAATATCACCTCCTCGGGTGCCTCTCAGAGCCTCTCCTGACATGGAAAGTAGTCTTACCACTTCCTACACTGCACTTCTTTTAATTTCTTGGTAACATCATAATATGAAAGTATATTTTGGGTTTTTTTCTGAGACAGAGTTTCACTCTGTTGCCCAAGCTTGAGTGCAGTGGTGCAATCTCGACTCACTGCAACCTCCATCTCCTGGGTTGAAGTGATTCTCATCCCTCAGCCGCCTAAGTAGCTAGGATTATAGGTGTGTGCCACCACACCCAGCCAATTTTTGTATTTTTATTAGAGATGGAGTTTTGCCATGTTGGCCAGGCTGTCCTTGAACCTCTGACCCCAAGTGATCTGCCCACCTTGGCCTCACAAAGTCCTGGGATTACAGGCATAAGCCACAATACCCAGCCCCAAAGTATATTTTTGCATATCCTTCTTTGCCTGACTATTCGGTTTTTGTCTTCCCTATAGTAACTTAAATATAAGGAGTTGTCTTGTTTGTCCCTGGATTTCTAGTGCTCTGAACAGAACTTAGCGTCTAGTACATGTTCCATGCCTCTCTGTTGTATTAATGAACGATCAACCATACATCTAACTTCGCATATAGTACATTTGAAATTGTATCATTGTTCTTCAGATTTTAATTCCCAAAGAAAGGGAAAGATTCAATGAAGCAGAAAATCTCCCTGATATAGAAAAGATCACCAACCATCCCTATCTGAGCAGAGACCAAGTCTACAAATAGTTGACAAATTGTCTGAGTTTTGGTCAATTCATTTTTTTAAAATTATACTTTATGTTCTGGGATACTTGTGCAGAAAGTGCAGGTTTGTTACGTAGGTATTCACATGCCATGGTGGTTTGCTGCACCTATCAACCCGTCATCTACATGAGGCATTTCTCCTAATGCTATCCCTTTCCTGTTCTCCTACCCCCTACAGGCCCCGGTGTGTGATGTTGTCCTCCCTGTAACCAGTGGAGTGTTAAAGTCTCCCAATATTATTTTGTGGGAGCCTAAGTCGCTTTGTAGGTCTCTAAGAATTTTCTTTATGAATCTGGGTGCTCCTGTATTGGGTGCATATATATTCAGGATAGTTAGCTCTTCCTGTTGTGTTAATCCCTTTACCATTAGGTAATGCCCTTCTTTGTCTCTTTTGATCTTTGTTGGTTTAAAGTCTGTTTTATCAGAGACAAGGATTGCAACCCTGCTCTTTTTTTTTCTTTCCATTTGCTTGGTAAATAGTCCTCCATCCCTTTATTTTGAGCCTATGTGTGTCTTTGCATGTGAGATGGGTCTCCTGAATACAGGACACAGATGGGTCTTGAATCGTTATCCAATTTGCCAGTCTGTGTCTTTTAATTGGAAAATTTAGCCTGTTTACAGTTAAGGTTAATATTGTTATGTGTGAATTTGGTCCTGTCATTATGATGCTAGCTGGTTATTTTGCCTGTTAGTTGATGCAGATTCTTCATAGTGTCAACTGTCTTTACAATTTGGTATGTTTTTGTCATGGCTGGTACCAGTGTTTCCTTTCCATATTTAGTGCTTCCTTCAGGAGCGTTTGTAAGGCAGGCCTGGTGGTGACAAAATCCCTCAGCATTTGATTGTCTGTAAAGGATTTCATTTCTCCTTAGCTTATGAAGCTAAATTTGACTGGATGTGGAATTCTGGGTTGAAAATTCTTTTCTTTAAGAATGTTGAATATTGGTTAAAAATTCTTTTCTTTAAGAATGTTCAATATTGGCACCCACTCTTTTCTGGCTTGTAGGGTTTCTGCTGAGAGATGCTCTGTTAGTCTGATGGGCTTCCCTTTTTAGGTAACCTGACCTTTCTTTCTGGTTGCTCTTAATATTATTTCGTTCATTTCAACCTTGGTGAATCTGATGATTATGTGTCTTGGGGTTGCTCTTCTCAAGGAGTATCTTTGTGGTGTTCTCTGTATTTCCTGAATTTCAATCTTGGCCTATCTTGCTAGGTTGGGGAAGTTCTCCTGGATAATATCCTGAAGAGTGTTTTCCAACTTGGTTCCATTCTCCCTGTGACTTTTAGGTACACCAATCAAACATAGGTTTGGTCTTTTCACACAGTCCCAAGTTTCTTGGAAGCTTTGTTCATTCTTTTTCATTCTTTTTTCTCTTGTCTGCATGCTTTATTTCATTAAGTTGATCTTCAGTCTTTGATATCCTTTCTTCTACTTGATTGATTTGACTATTGATACTCGTGTGTGCTTTACGAAATTTTTATGCTGTGTTTTTTAGCTCCATCAGGTCATCTATGTTCTTCTCTAAAGTGGTTATTCTAGTTAGCAATTCCTCTAACCTTTTTTCAAGGTTCTTAGCTTCTTTGCATTGGGTTAGAACATGTTCCTTTTGCTTGGAGTAGTTTGTTATTACCCACCTTCTGAAGCCTACTTCTGTCAATTCGTCAAACTCATTCGCCATCCAGTTGTGTTCCCCTGCTGGTAAGGAGTTGTGATCCTTTGGAGAAGAATAGGTATCCTGGTTTTTGGAATTTTCAGCCTTTTGACATTGTTTTTTACCTCATCTTCGTGGATTTATCTACCTTTGGTCTTTGATTTTGGTGACCTTCGAATAGGGTTTTGGTATGGACATCATTTTGGTTGATGTTGATGCTCTTCCTTCCCATTTGCTAGTTTCCCTCCTAACAGGCCCCTCTGCTGCAGGTATGCTGAAATTTTTCTGGAGGTCAACTCCAGACCCTATTTGCCTGGATGTCACCAGCAGAGGCTGCAGAACAGCAAAGATTGCTGCCTGTTCCTTCCTCTGGAAGCTTCATCCCAGAGGGGCACCCGCCAGATGCCGGCCAGACCTCTCCTGTATGAGGTATGTCTTGACCTCTGCTGGGAGGTGTCTCCCAGTCAGGAGGCATGGGGGTCAGGGACCCACTTGAGGAGGCAGTCTGTCCCTTAGCAAAGCTTGAGCGCTATGCTGGGAGATCCTCTGCTCTCTTCAGAGCTGGTAGGCAAGAACGTGTAAGTTGCTGAAGCTGCGCCCACGGCTGCCTCTTCCCCCAGGTGCTTTGTCCCAGGGAGATGGGTGTTTTATCTGTAAGCTCCTGACTGGGGTTTCTGCCTTTCTTTCAGAGATGCCCTGCCCAGAGAGGAGGAATCTAGAGAGGCAGTCTGGCTACAGCAACTTTGTGGTGCTCTGGTGGCCTCCACCCAGTCCAAACTTCCTGGTGGCTTTGTTTACACTGTCAGTGGAAAACCGCCTACTCAAGCCTCAGTAATGGCGGATGCCCCTCCCTACAACAAGTTCGATGGTCCCAGATAGACATCAGACTGCTGGCAGCAACAATTCCAAGCCAGTGGATCTTAGCTTGCTGGGCTCTGTGGGGGTGGGATCCACTGAGTAAGACCACTTGGCTTGCTGATTTCAGCTCCCTTTCCAGGGAGTGAATTGTTCTGTCTAGCTGCCATTCCAGGTGCCACTAGGGTATGAGAAAAACATCCTGCAGCTGACTAGGTATCTGCCCAAATGGCCGCCCAGTTTTGCGCTTGAAACTCAGGGCCCTGGTGGTGTAGACACCCGAGGGAATCTCCTGGTCTATGGGTTGTGAAGACCATGGGAAAAGTGTAGTATCTGGGCCAGAGTGCACCATTCCTCATGGCACAGTCCCTCAAGGCTTCCCTTGGCCAAGGCAAGGAGTTCCCAACCCCTTGCACTTCCCTGGGTGAAGCAATGCCCCACCCTGCTTTGGCTCACCCTCCATGGGCTGCACCCTCTGTCTAACCAGTCCCAGTGAGATGAACCGGGTACTTCAGTTGGAAATGCAGAAGTCACCTGCCTTCTGCATTGATCTCTCTGGGAGCTGCAGACTGGAGCTGTTCCTGTTCTGCCATCTTGCCAGCCACACTGTCAATTCATTTTGTAAGAGTCACCTCCTGAATGTGTAGGTTTTTGCAGTCACTGGATCAGCCATGCAGTCAATTCAATTCAGTCTCAGAAGGCATAGAGATTGAGTGTTTTAAAACTTTTTTTTTTAACCTTCCCAACATGGGCAGTCTTTACTTTGAACAATTTCCAACACAGAAACCACAATTTATGAAAAGCTCTGCAGGCATTAACCTTGTTGCATCCCCTTTCTTGCTGTATGATTTCCTTTTCACCTTCAAGTACTTAAAAAGCACATTTGCCCTTGTTACTAGAAAACTAATGTTGGGCAATTGATTAGAATCTTTACTAATCTTCATGTTTCCTGAATTCATATTAACAGAAGAGTGAAAAACCAATGGCCTCATTTGAGGTCATTCCAAATAAAGCCTCATCTTCATCTTACCATTTGAGCACTCAGTTTAAGAGCAAAACTCATCACAGAGCAGAAAAAAGGGCAAGTTTTAGCTGTTAAGCTTCAGGCTGACTTGATCCGAAATAAATGCTTTGTAATCTTTCTTTAAACAAAAGCTTTAGTTTCTGTAATCCTCTTCTTTATCTATTCCTATGAAGCCTCCTGAGGCTGAAGCTGCTGTTCACGTCATTTTTATAAACAGCCTAGATCTCTGCCCACAAATTGCATTCCAAGGGTGATGGCAGTGGTGTCGATTTAGCTCAAGGCTCAAGTGTCATGAGTCATGTTTCCCTCCCTTTGGAGACACTTGCCCAAGCAATCCCAAGCATCCTCTGCTTGTTTTCTCATTGCACAGACGTCCTGTTACTGAGCATCCATTCATCCAAGAACCCTGGCTCATTAAAGCATGACTAAGAGACTATTGTGTCTGTCTGCACCTTCTGTTCTTGAAAAGCCTTCCATTTGGTGTGTAAATACTCACTGTGCCACATTGCATTCAGGGCTCCATCCAAAGCCTGATGCATTTGACAGGGTCCTTCAGTGCCTGTAAATTTCCACTGCCTTTCCTAAAGGAAACAGCAAGGAGACTTAGGGCCCATGACATCAAACTGATGGTCTTAGGAATGATGATCTAACCAGAATTGAAATGGCTTACACTGGCTGAGTCACCATGGACTTTCAAACAGGTATCTGAAGATACATGTTGTTAAAAACCTTCATGTGGAGGCAATGAAAAGCTATACTTCAAATAAATGGCAAAAAATAAAAATAAAAACATAGCTCTGTGCATAAATGTTAGAAAAAATATCCACCATTTGCTGTACTTCTTATAGCAGAGCCATGTGTGCTCCTGCCTGAGTGCAACACACATGCACCCTACACACAAGGACCCTTTCCCAATAGCTACCCTTCTACCTTCTCACGAGCTCAACTTCTAGCTATTTGCATGAGAAAAACAATTTCTGGGTAAATCCTCACAAGACTGACTTGGACTTAGAACCTGGGTCAGACTCGTTGCTAAAATAGAAGCCATAGCTGGAAATAAAGAGATCTGGATTCTTAAGTAGTGCCTAGTTAATTAAAGGGGCATGGGGCTATTGAATTAAACAGATCTTGACTTAAATCCCCCATATGTTATTTATTAATTGTGTTAATAAGCAAGTACTTAAAGTTTGAGTCTCACTTTCCTCTTATATATAAGGCTTCCTGAAAGCATTAACAGTGATTTATATGAAGTGGCCAATACAAAGTAAGACCTCAATAAATGGTGAGCACCTTCTTTTATGTATTACTCTTATTTTTATTGGACAAGGTATGCAACCTCTTTGGGCCCCAATTTCTTTCTCAAAGAATCAATTCTAGTGCTCAAAGATTCAGAACTCAGTGTTTACACTTTGGGAAGGACGACTGATGTAAAAAATCAGGATTTTCTGGACAAGTTGATGAATCTCCTCCCTCTCTTTGGTGTCCTTGAATGAGTGGTAGATGGATAAAAGTCCGGTGTCCACATATGAACAGATGCTAATAAAGTGAGGTGGGATGATGGTAAGGCCTTAAAGTAGACAGTATAAAACCTCCACTTTTGTCTTGGCCTTCTCTATTTCCCTTGCTTACTCACTCTATCTCCTTCTCTCTCTCCCTTTCTCCAAATGCCAAATGTAATCTCAGCCTTAAATTTCATAAAACCATTAATGCCCTTGTAAAACAACATACAAACCTAAGTTATTATTGTTAACTACGTAATCATTCTTGCAGACATACTTTTAAGTCAGTGTCTCCGATCTTCCTTAGTTGTAAACTACATTCAACTCTGTATTTTCCTAGAAAGCAGTAATTGAAGAAAAGTTAATGCTCTTAGAGGGCTTTATTTAGCAAATACAGGGTAAAGGAATCATGTCTTTTTGCATCTGGGGAGTTTTCTGAAAGTTCTCTTTTCCATACCCATACTTGATTTGTATTAGACAATTTCATCTCTTACTCAGAAAAATGGCAGGGTTTTCACACTCTGCCTTAATTTGTAAAAGTTTCAAAAAAGCTTTAAAAATGAGAGTAATTTTGTGAAGATTTTCTTGACTGCCATTAGAAAAATTAACTTCCTACAAAAGAAACAAATGCAGCTGTACCCAAAATGGCATCGTTTTAAAAACTGTGCATATACAGGGACTCTCTTGGTCCTTTATTATAGATAAAGGATAATAGAATTGAAATGGGATTAATCAGTGTGTATATGTGTATTCTGTTTTGAGTTTATCAACTATCAACTGGCATCTTTCTTTTTGTAAGGTGATCAGTCTATACTAAAATTGCCTTCAAAAGACATTAATTTGTCTGGCTCAAACATTGGAATTTTCATTCTTTCTCCTACTGATTTTAGTAACTACGGTAACAAACTGGTATCTTAGGCTGCCTGCAGTTCCTCACCTTATGGATATTTCCAAAAAGGGTGCTAACTTTGAGTTAGCAAGGTGCATCTCTAGAGCAAGTCTAATAGTAAGTAATCATAGAGTAATATCCATTAACATTCCATATTCTATTGGTTAGAAGCAAGTCCCAGGTCCCACTCATGCCAGGAGGCAGGGGGTATGAGGGTGGAGTCCACCTTAGAATATGTCCACCACAATTAGTATAGAAGACAAAATCCTGGATGGGGTTAAAGGACCTTTCTGGAGCAATGAATACCCTTCATTAAGGCAAGATTTGAGGTGGTGATAGAGATAATAATGTGGCCAGTCCAGAGGTGCTCATACCTGGCACATCATTAAACTCACATTTTAAAAGTATTTGCTCCTTGTTTATTTAGAGAAAAAATGAAGACATTTGAGGGGAGAAAAGAAGAAAAAAAGAATGCTGAAGACAATAGTTGAGTTTGGACATGTGCTTATTTAAATAAATCCTTGCATTTAACTTCCACCCTCTAAAGAAGTTGGTCTAGTGATCATCTGCTGTTACTCAGCTATGTTCTCCATGGCTTCTCCATCCTAACCCAGAAGCAGACTATAACATTATTCCTTTTAACTACAAATAATACTCATTCTCAGAGAAATTTTGGTAAATTTAATTTTCTCTCTTTCCATTTCCAATGATACTCTAGCAGTGTCTAACATCAATTTCTAAGTAAAAGACTGTACCCTTAATTGGGCTATGCTTTTATATTCATATGGCAGTCTTCAAACTCAGCAATGTGAAAGAATTAAGGTGGGTAGTAGTCTTAAA